>NW_021963494.1:0-88373 GCF_901765095.1 Microcaecilia unicolor | reverse complement strand
TTCAAATTAGTCTTCTATTATAGTTCTCTAAATGTTCCAATTTTAAAGAAGTTTTCATTTTGTCTTTTATCAAAGGATCCGTGACAGATTTTAGCGATGTTATTTCAGTTTTTTGAGCAAATTGTTCAGTCTTAACAGTTTCTGAGGTTAATGTTAAAGAATCAAGCTTATTTACCAGCAATGCTGTATCTCGAGAAGTTTTTGTGACCGTAGTTGTTGAATTGCTGCCCAGATAGAGTGTAGAGTCACCGCTTGGGGAGCTTGAAGCTCTATGTTCAAACCATCTGCGTCCTGGGGAAGAGTTCTACCATCTGAGGCCCTTTGGTTACCGACTTACGGTCTCATCGAGTCATCGCTCATCCGAAGGGCTGCAGGGCAAAGCGGCGGATTAAGATCTGGCGGGGATAGTGATGTCTCCGACCCTAGTGGAAACGCCGCTCCTTCGGGGATCAACCAGGTTTCCTCATGCCAGTATCCACAGGGGTGCTCGTGGCAAACTGTAGGAGCTTTCGCTGGCCCGGAGGGAGTGATTGGGCCGACGGTAAGACACCCTTCACTGCACTTTTCGCTTTGTATGCGGCATATTGGAAAAAGGTAATAATTGAACAGAGCTCAGCGTTAGCCTCCACAGAGCCTCAAGCTCGAGCCGCCATCTTGACTCCTCCTCCTAACCCTTGCTGTTAACCAAATTTTAAGTTTTATTTTAGTACTAATGTATTTTGTTTAAAGGAGTAGTATAGTAGAGGATTGCAGTCCAGTGTTACAGCCCCTCATCCAAATATTTGGCGCTTTATTAGAGTTTTACAAAAGGAGCAGGCAATGGCTGAGGTTCAACAAGAACATCTTACATAAGTATTGCCATACTGGGAAAGACCAAAGGTCCATCAAGCCCAGCATCCTGTTTCCAACAGTGGCCAATCCAGGTCACAAATACCTGGCAAGATCCCAAAAAAGTACAAAACATTTTATACTGCTTATCCCAGAAACAGTGGATTTTCCCAAGTCCATTTAATAATGGTCTACGGACTTTTCCTTTAGGAAGCCGTCCAAACCTTTTTTAAACTCCGCTAAGCTAACCGCCTTTACCACATTCTCTGGCAAAATTCCAGAGTTTAATTACACGTTGAGTGAAGAAAATTTTTTTTCTCCGATTCGTTTTAAATGTACTACATTGTAACTTCATCGCTTGCCCCCTTAGTCCTAGTATTTTTGGAAAGCGTAAACAGACGCTTCACTACCCGTTCAACCACTCATTATTTTATAGACCTCTATCATATCTCCCCCTCAGCCGCCTTTTCTCCAAGCTGAAGAGCCCTAGCCGCTTTAGCCTTTCCTCATAGGGAAGTCGTCCCATCCCCTTTATCATTTTCGTCGCCCTTCTCTGCACCTTTTCTAATCCACTATATCTTGAGATACAGCGACCAGAATTGAACACAATATTCAAGGTGCGGTCACACCATGGAGCGATACAAAGACATTATAACATCCTCATTTTTGTTTTCCATTCCTTTCCTAATAATACCTAACATTCTATTTGCTTTCTTAGCCGCAGCAGCACACTGAGCAGAAGGTTTCAACGTATCATCAACGACGACACCTAGATCCCTTTCTTGGTCCATGACTCCTAACGTGGAACCTTGCATGACGTAGCTATAATTCAGGTTCCTCTTTCCCACATGCATCACTTTGCACTTGCTCACATTAAACGTCATCAGCCATTTAGATGCCCAGTCTCGTAAGGTCTTCTTGTAATTTTTCACAATCCTCCGCGATTTAACGACTTTGATTAACTTTGTGTCATCTATCTCCTCCACAACATCAGTATAAAGCATCTCAGGAGTGTCTAGTTGAGCTAGTTGAAGATTTTGGGAAGAAATCTGTAAGGATTTTCTTCGAGGTATTGCTCATAATCTTACGTTTTAGTTGATATGTTAAATATTTTGGAATAAGTCGATTTTCTAAGTTGACTTCTGTTTTGTTTATAAATCAGTATTTATAATTGACGTGTTTAGAATAGTTACATTGGTCACTTTGTTTTTTTTTGTTTTGAAAAGTGGAAAAGTATGTCTTGCATTATGAACGTTAAGGGTGGGAATTGTCTTTCCTGGAGTGGTAGGAATTGGATATGTGGTAAATCACCTAGGTAGCAAGTTTCCAGAGGGTGATCTGTGCGTGGGAACTGACTAGAACCCACAAAACACACATACAAGCACAGAGGTTGAACTAATTCAACGAGGCATCTTCTGCATGATTTTCCTACCATGTACTCCCATCCCTTCTGCTGTTACTCTTCTATTCTACTGGACAGGCTCCTAGCAATTTAGTTTTGTACTTTGTTTTTCTTGCTACAAATTATGCTTTGAAATAGTGACTAAACCATTTAGCTTTCTTAATGGTTCCTATTTACAGTAGCACTCAGTGACTAAGGGGTCCTTCTACTAAGGCATGGTAGGCCTAATGCGGGCCTGCCATGTGGTAAAAGGGCACTATCGCAGGACACGTTGAGGCATCCTATGCTACTCCTGTGATAAATTATTTTTTGACGCATGGTTATTGCGTAAAAATAGCAAAATTGCAAACGTTTTACCACATCAGTCCATTTTTCCTGCATTTAAGTATGCATTAGCATTTAATACAGTTTAAGAAAAGGGCTTGTTACTTAGTTACAGCTAATATTTGCAGTTAACAGATAAGAGTAGCCTAGTGGTTAGTGTAGTGGGTTGAGAACCTGGGGAAAGAGTTTCACTGCAGCTCCTTGTGACTCTGGGCAAGTCATTTGACCCTCCATTGCCCCAGGTACAAAAAAAAACACAAACAAAAAAACCCACAAAACTAAACTTAGGGGTCCTTTTATTAAGCTACACTACAAGGGACCATGTGGGTTTCCCTGCATACTGTGGCCACTTTTACCACAACTGTAAAATGGCCGCATTTCCATTTTTTCCATTAATGGCCAGGCGCTAATTTCGCAATTAGTGTGTGGCCATTAGCACGTAAGCCCTTATCGACACCTACTTAGTGGACACAAAGGGCTCACGCGCTAACCATGTGCAAATCGGGTGGTGTGTGCAATGTAGCTGTGCTGATTAGTGCTGGACATGCTTACTCTCCAACCCCCGCAGAAGCATGCATAGATGTCTGATCTACCGCCAGAGATCTGAGAATGCCCCACGGTAGTGCATTTTGGAGCATGAGAAGTATGTATTGATGCCTACCGTTGCTTAGTAAAAGAACCCCTTAGATTGTGAGCCCACTAGGAACAGAGATAGTACCTGCATATAATACATATAAACCACTTTGGTTTGAACCCACAGAAGGGTGGTATATCAAATCCATTTGACCATCCTAAAAGTAAAAATGGAAGAAAGATGTAAATAACGAATCTTCAGTAAACCAAATAAAGCAGCAAAAATTGGAACAGAATTTTGCTAATGCAATCTATCTCATGCCAACAACAGTTGGATCATCTCATCTTAAGTTCTACTGATCAGGAATACCGCCGGTGGAGCTGTCAGTTTGTTGAACTGGTTCCAGCCAAACAGAATAGTGATTACTTCAGTCACTTTGAAGCAGAGATGGTTGCAATTCTTGGTGAACAGACATATGTCTCTAGACTCTACTACAACAGACTGCTGCTGATCATCCCATGGAAAATTTTACATTGTATGACTTTCCAATGGATTGATGGAGTCTTTAGAGAGGATGTCTACTTGTCTGGCCCTCAGAAGATAAAGGTTTGAACACATTTGATGTTCTTGCATCAGTTCTTGAAGATGTTAATACGGAGTTGGAATCATTGTCTGTTGTTCTAACAATTTTTGGTCTGATAGTCAACTTTATGAAAGCCTTTTCTGTAATTGGACATCATGATAATTAAGATTCAAGTGATGAATTAGACAGCACTATTTCTAATGCAGATGACAATGATGATTTTAAAGCATTGTTTGTTATAAGGAAGCCAAGGGTTTCAGACACATTCCCTTCATCAATACCTGCAGACAGTCAGAAGACAGCAGTAGTATTGCAGGCTGGTCTGAAGGAACTTTTTAATCAGACTGAACATTCTGCTTCCTTCCAGTACACTTGTTGAACACCTTTGTAGTTGTAGTGGTTTAATAATGACTCACAAAGGCACTTGCATCAGCAATAGTCATTTTCAATATTTTGTTTTATTAAAATCAAAGTGGACTGAACTGAAGAACAATAAATCTGTTAGAATAAAAATGTTAACAATAAATGTATTTACTGTAGTTATGACACTTTTACTCAAAGTATATTAGGCATTGTAGAAATGGTGCAGAAAAATTAGCACTGGTCGAGTACTATTTATAGAATAGTACTTAGAGCAGATTTTAAGCACTGGTATAAACTCCTGGTATTTGTGTGTGGAAATGGGGCTATTCTAGTGCCCTGAATGCAAATTTTCAAAAACACCTTCCCTGGCCACACCCCCTTTTGAGTTGTGTGCTAAAGTATTTAGGCATGCCAGGTTATACTATAGCACACAGGCAGATCTGCGCATTTAAATCCCAATTATCGCTAGTTAATTGATAATTGCAGTTAATTGCTAGTTAATGGCTCGTTTGATAATTAAGATTCACGTGCATCTTCGATCCATGCTCAATTTTTGGCATCGAAATCTTGGCTAGACAGCAAAAACAGCAGATGACAATAAAAATCCAAAATGTATTCACCACATAAAAGCGTAAATACTTAAAGCCTTCATGGCCATGTTTCGCCCGCACAAGAGCTGCATCAGGGGCTGTTAAACTGTTAACAGATGTTAGTATAAATAAAAAAAAAACAACAACTCATGAACAAAAATAAAAGATTAAATAATTTTTTTAAACAATTCATAAACCATCCCCCTATTAAAAATCATATAAAACAGCAAATATTGCAGCAGCAGCTCCTACTACTACTATTAATAGCATTTATATAGCGCTACCAGACGCACGCAGCGCTGAACATTTGACATAGAGAGACAGTCCCTGCTCAAAGAGCTTACAATCTAGGTGAATCTGCCACATTTGTACTACTACTTCCAATAACATCAAAGCATCAGTGAAGGTTCATGTATTTTTAAGCAAATATGTGCCTCCTTTGATCATCCCCCAACGTTTTAGTGTCCAATGATATCACTGACGCGTGATAATGTCACTGGAACGCACAAATTGAAATGTATAAGTCCTGAGGCGTTTTTTTTTTTTTTTGCATATCTTTAGTGTTTTTCAGGAGTAAAAACTACAGAATCTGAAATCAATTTTTATTTGTGATGAGTTTTAAGAATTCTGACATTTAAATATTGAGTGTGCTGGGAGACTAATAAGAGTGAAGCTATTGTAAAATCACTTAAAACAGATTTTTAAGCGAGACATTGTGGCCTTCTTTTTAAATCAATGTGTTTTTTAGGAGTTTTGAAAGTACAATTAAGCTGAGCAGTGACCTATGACCCCCACACAGGTATCTCAAACAGCAAGTACTAGTACAGCTGTAGCAGATTAATCACAATTTGCTGCTGCTGTATAGAGGAAAGGTATGTGTTTAATATCTGTTTTTCAGCTGATTCAATATCTGCAGTGCTTGCTGTTTAAATTATTTTTAATGGGGGATGGTTTTACGATCTTTTAATAATGATTCTTATTTGCCCTTAGCTTTTAACTATTAAGCGATAAGATTTGGATTATAGCTGTTCAGTATTTGAGGTTTTTTTTTATTTTCTGCCTCCTTTTTATCTATAGGCATGTTTTAGGAGTTGGTATTATGACCAATATTGCTTTTATATATGTTTTTGGCTAAAGTCTGGTTCATGATTTGTTTTTTTCAAATTATTTATTTATTTATATTCATGAGTTTTTTATTTTATTTATACCAACATGTTTTTTAATGTATCTATTAAACAGTTTTAACAGCTCCTGATGCAGCCCTTGTGTGGGCAAAACATGGCCTTGTTGGGCTTTTAAGTATTTCTGTATTTATGCTTTTATATGGTGAATAAATGTTGGACTTATCGATCTGCTGTTTTGCTTCCTGTCTTGAATCTTATGGATCATCTGCCCATTTGTTTCCTAGGATTGAAATCTTGGCACCATATATAGAATTCAGGGATAGGTTTTTTACTTTCACTTAAAAGTACAGTGAATAACACACAAACATAAGTATTAAAACATACATTTATTTTTTACTTAAGTACTTTGACCTAGTACTTTAAATAACACTGTATATAGCAGTGGTTACAAACCTGATCCTGGAAGTACCCTAGCCAGTCAGATTTTCAGGATATCCACAATGAATAGTTATGACAGAGATTTGCATGCACTATCTTCACCACATGCAAATCTCTCATGAATATTCATTGTGGATATACTGAAAACCTGTCTGGGGTGCCTCCAGGACCAGGTTTGGGAACCACTGGTATATAGTAACATAGTAGATGACGGCAGAAAAAGACCTGCACGGTCCATCCAGTCTGCCCAAGAAGATAACTCATATGTACTACTTTCTGTGTATACCTTACCTTGATTTGTATCTGTCATTTTCAGGGCGCAGACAGTAGAAGTCTGCTACTTTCTGTGTATACCTTACCTTGATATATATCTGTGATTTTCAGGGCACAGACCGTAGAATCTGCCCAGCACTACCCCCGCCTCCCACCACCGGCTGGTGGTAGTATTTGAGGTACAATACAGGGATGGTCCCCTCTTCATAGCACTTGGTGGGGTAGACTGGAGGCAAACATGTACATTTATGACACCAAAGATCATCTATGTGCTCCAAATCCTGTTATTTTACCTCTCCGGGGAAAAACAGATGGAAATGCAACTGGCAAAGTTTCTATGAAAAAATAAACCTCCACTAATATTGCTATATAAATTAAAGCTTTGCTAGAAAAAACCCCCCCAAAATCAGGATAACAACAAAATGTCAAACACCAGTTCCAGTCTAAACACTACTGAACGGGAGACAGGTATTAGTGATATTGGGAGAATGAAACAATCAATCAAGTGTAAACTCTCGAATGATACGGAAAGCCTTCAGTAAATAACACCTTAGCATCCAGCTACTGGTCCATGGGAGCGTATTTCAAATGAATGTAGTCTTCCCAGAGGCAATCATTTAAGTCAACTATACAGTATTGGGCTTCTGTGTGTATAGTGCCAAATAAATGTGCAGTAAGCAAATTACAAAACTTGCCTTAAATAGTCCAATGCTATTGGATATACAAAGGCTCATTTTCAAAGCACTTAGACTTACAAAGTTGCATAGTAACCTATGGAACTTGGTAAGTCTATGTGCTTTGAAAATGTGTACCAAAGTCTCTCAGTTTGTTTATAAGTAAGCCCCAGTTTCAAAAATGTGAATAAATGGGTGAACATCAATTGTCTCCAAACTCCCCTGTTGCTTTCCTACTTTACCAGCTTTTCTTAATATTTCCAGATACTGTTATTCATTTTCCTCTTTCTGCAATTTCTTTTTCCTTACATTTTCAGTTACTACTTTTGCGAACCAAAGAAGCTTTCTTTTTCTCTTACTGTTAATTATTTTCCTTAATACAGCTCATTTCAGTTTTGCCCATTGCTTTTCTATTTGTACCTGTTCCCATCCAGCAAACAACTCCTTGAGGTATTCCCCCCTCTCAACAAGTTTTTTTTTTATTTTGATTTGTTATTTTAATCTAGAACCATCAGTTCTGAATGAACACTTTCCACATCCGTTTTAATATTGAATCACACTATACGGTATGGCAACTTATCTCCAGAGTTGTGCAATCACAGAAGCCTCTCTCATATAAATCCCCTCATCTGAGAAGTCTTATGGACTGATTGCTCATTAATCGAAAGAGAAGTCTGTTCTTTTTTATTACTATTGCTCTTCTAGTATTAATTAGCATTATGCACTTGTGATTAAGGTAAATCAACGGTGGAACGCTATTTATTTATATTGAAAACATGAAGGTGCAGCACAGGCCCAGCTCAAGGGATTATGGTGCCCTGTGCCAGTTTGCATTAATGTCCCCCTCCCCACCAACGCTGTGGGTGTGGCTTCTTACCCTCCCTCCTTTGGTCCAGTGACTCTCCTTGCAGCGGGTTACCATATGGCTCCAGAAAAAGGAGGACGGATTGAGCCAGCCGGGTTTTACTTCCATTGCTTTCCATTGAAAGCAATGGAAGTAAAACCCGGCTGGCTCAATTACTTCCATTGCTTTCCATTGAAAGCAATGGAAGTAAAACCCGGCTGGCTCAATCTGTCCTCCTTTTTCTGGAGCCATATGGTAACCCACCTTGCTACTACTACTACTTAACATTTCTAAAGCGCTACTAGGGTTACGCAGCACTGTACAATTTAACATAGAGGGACGGTCCCTGCTCCTCCCCCTCCCTGTCCTGTAAACTGTGTACAGTTGATGGTGGTACACCAGGTTGAATATAGTTGCAAAAAACACAGAAAGGCGTTATATCAAGTCCCATCCCATTCCTTCTGCTGGATCCTACCTCCTTCAACATATTCCTGTGGACGAGATCATGTGGCAGAGGAAGAGCAAGCGTGAAGACTCAGGTTGCTACTGGCAACTTGAACATTATTTACAAGACCATGTGGGGGGTGGGGAGGAAAAGAGAAAGAGATGCTAGACCAAAAAAAGGGAGAAACACAGGACCCACCATAAAGAGATGGCTTAATCCTTAGATCCGGTGAATTCAGAGGCTGGGGATTTTGGTGCCCTAAGCCAGTGCCTCACCTGGTCCAATGGTTAAGCTAGCCCCTAGTGCAGCAGCTGAGCAGCTGAAAAATTTACTGCAAGTAAGTACCATCGACGTGTGGAGCATTTTACTTATGTAGAGACATAAGTGTAACTCTTACGTTGTGTTATTAAAAAAAAAATGAATAAACATAATTGAGCTTGAAAGTAATCTTTACCCACCACTCACCTGGATCCCCTCCTCATTCACTAACTTCTTTCCTCATCAACCTTCTTTCCGATGTTGGGCCTCGATAGGTCCTATCATTTTCAGCCCTTAGCAGCTGCCTCTCACATTCCTTAAAACTCCCTTCGCTGGATCCTCCGCCAAAAGGAATTCATGTAATTGAGGTAAGAAAGAACACCCTCACCCCAAAACAAAAAAGCTTCCAACTTCATAGACGCCAACTTTTCAAAAGTGATAAGTCCTAAAGTCCAGTGGAAATAACCCCTCCAGGGACACTATTAAGGAGTTTGCTCAAGCACACACAGTACCCACGGCGCTAGCTTCAACCATTAAAACACCAGAAAATTACCGCTAACTCTAACACAAGAAATCTGCAAAACCAGAACTGGCTCCCAGTTCCCAGCACTCCCCTACTTTCGGCTCACAGTAAACATAATGTTGTAGTAATACACTCCCGGTTTTTTTTTTTTTTTTTTTTAATGGCGAAAAGGCTGTCACATTTCTAATAGCCGTTGGAAGGAATAGTGAGCCTTGACAACCTAAAGAAATGAACAGAGCACAGAGGGTACCATAAATCAGAATTTTCTTCAACAATAATCCAACCAGGAGACGAGTAAAATCACAAACATATTCCTCATCCCACCCACTCTGCTTTTCCTTCCCCCACCCCCCTACTCCTCCTCCTTTTTCCTTCTTCCTTCATTTGTGTAGGATCAAGAGGGGGCGTGAAAAGCCAGCGCGTGCGCGGTACTTGCCGCGGGAATCAGCCTCGTTCTGGCTGGGCTGCGGCTGACGTACGCCACGCCTAGGACAGCTGGGGAGTGGGAGCGAGCGCAGCAGGGTTGTTGGTGTTTGGCGATCGAAGAGCGGAGGCGTCACAGCGCTAGCAGGAAGGAAGCAGGAGCGGTGCTGCGGTATTCCGCAGCTTCTAGCCCTTGCGAGCCTTTTCCTCGTTTTCTCTCCCAAGCCCTGCGGCCGACTCACGGACGCTTCTCACTTGGGGCGGCATGTCGCGCTCGGTCCTGCAGCCTAGCCAGCAGAAACTGGCGGAAAAAACTCACCATTCTCAATGACCGGGGTATCGGGATGCTGACCCGCCTCTACAACATCAAGAAGGTAACGAGGGGTGGCGGAAGCGAGGGAGGGCTGAGAAATGCGCAGGGAAAGTGGTGGCCTCCGCTGGGCCTGGCCTGCTATCAGGGGGTCTTTTACTAAAGCTTAGATTGAGTTATCTGTAGCAGGGCCCATGGGAATAAAATGGGCCCTGCTGTAGATAACTTGAGCTAAGCTTTAGTAAAAGGCCTCCTCAGTGTCCTGCGCCCCGCTTGGGCGGTGCGTTACAACCCGGTGCGATCGTACCAGGGAGCATCGTCCTGCTGCCGGGGCGGAAGGCAGTACGGGTGAGGCGAGGGAAGGGTCAGATCAAACGGATATGGTAGGGTGCAGAAAACAAGCATTGCTGAAATGGTGGGGGTCAACAGCTCATTAATCCGGGTCTCTTTAAATGGTTGGGGTTCCTGTATATAGGGCCTGTCGCAATTGATGATCCCACGCTCAGAGGTGGTAGCATATTGGTAGTTGGGGGGAGGAAGGATCATACTTAAACGCTTCATTTTCGGATCGCTGTTATAAACATGCTTTTGGAAGTTACTGCAGACCTTAGGTTTCCAGTCTTTCTCTAATTTGGGTGTTAAGGGGAAATTCATTTGTATTGATGTGGATGCTATTAATTGCAAAAGAATTAGCGACAAAAAGCAGCATTTTTTCAGGCTTAACACATACATAAATAATTGGCTTTTTAACTGTTCAGTTTGAATGTTTGTCTTAAACTTCCCATATCCATTTTCTTTTATTTAGCAGACTCTTTGGTGATGTATATGTAGGTGTTTAGAAGTTGCCACCCATCCTGCAAAACTGGAAAATACTGTCCACTATGTTGCATGTTATCTTGTCGTAGGTGATATGTGAACCAGACATATGTACATATGGAGGCTCATTTCAAAGCACATAGACTTAATATGGGGCTCATGTTTGAAAGAAAAAAATGTCAAAGCCTCGTTCGATGTTTTTTTTTTTAAACCTATTATGTAGATGTCTATCTATGCAATTCGTCTGCAGTGCATCCAGATCACAAGGGGGTGGGATGAGAGTGGGCTTAGGGCATTCCAAACACTTGGCACATTTTACAGCTATAACAGAACAAAATGAAAATGTCTAGGGCTAAAACTTCAGTATTTTGATCTAGATCTGCCTTTACAATGATAAGGAATGAAAATGTGCCCTACATGATCAGATGACCACTGGAGGGAATCAGGGATGACTCCCACCCCCACAAATGTGAATAAAATATTATTTGGCCTCTATAATAACCTCAGATGTTATCGCTAGGTCTGTTAGAGCAGCATGCAGGTCCCTGGAGTAATCTAGTGGTTGGTGCAGTGCACTGTAGACAGGTGCACCCAGGCCCATACTTCCTCCTACCTGTTACATTTGTGGTGGAAACTGTGAACCTTCCAGAACTCACCAGAAACCCACTGTACCCATATATAGATGCCTCCTTCACACATAAGGGCTATTGTAGTGGTGAAGAGTTGGAAATAGTGGGTTTTGGAGGGCTCAGCAGACAAGGTAAGGGAGTAATGGTGAGATGTGTACCTGGGAGCATTTATATGAAACCCACAGCAGTGCCCCCAAGGGTGCCCCTTTGCTCTCCTGAGATGTCTAGGGGACCAGTCTGCTAAAATGCTGGCCCCTCCTTCATCCCAATGGCTTGATTTCCTATGTTTTTTCACTTGTACTTTTTTTTCTGAAAATGGTTTGATAAGTGCAAAGAGCACAAAAACTTGATACAAACGGTATTTTCCAACAAAAAGATAAATATTTTGTGCTTTCAATAACGGTTATGTTTTCTATTCGGATTTGGGACATTTAGCGCAGAATGTCTAAAGTCCAACTTAAATGTCATATTGAAAATGCCCCTCCATGTAACTCTGTTAATCTGTGTTCTTTGAAAATGAGCACCATAGTGCTTTATAACTTACACATGCACTTCTGTGTGCTGCCCATGTTCATGCCCACAGACAGTGTACCATCATTTCATCTGCTGCTTTTGGGATTTATTTGTTTTTTGTGTTTGTGTTATGATGTTTGTTTTGTTTTAATTTTATTTTATTCAACATGATTATTGGTTTATAATCTGCTTAGTTATAGGCAGCATATCAATGCATGAATAGATGAACATACCAGAAGTTTAACATGCTGCAGTGATTTGTTTTTCAGTCCTCAAGGCAAAATTAAGTTGTTCTGTGAGATGGCAACACTAATACACAAATATTCTCTCACAGATAAGTATATAGCAATAAAATTTGAGGTGAAATTTTAATCTACAGAGACTTCAGCAGTGCCCCTTGCCAGCGTTTTGCCACTGATGCAAGATATTTCAGCACCCACCTCCTCATCAGACTCCTGTAATATATATGTCGTAAAAAGCTTTAACTTCTGCTAACTTCTGATGTTTCAAATAACTTCAGTGAATATTAAATATTAGATACTCATCTCATGTTCAAATGGAGCAAATATATGTAATGTCAGACGAGGGGACAAAAACATCCGAAACGTTCAACATGCATGTTTCGTCTCCACAGGCTTTTTCAAGGACTGTCCTCAAAATCATCATTAGTGCCAGCTCAGCTCCATTTTGGCGCTAATGGTGATTTTGGGGACAGTCCTGGAAAAAGCCTGTGGAGGCGAAACATGCATGTCGGATGTTTTTGTCCCCTCGTTTGAGATTACATATATTTGCTCCATATGAACATGTGATGAGTATTTAATATTTATTGAAGTTATTTGAAATATTAGAAGTTAGTGGAAGTTTAAAGCTTTTTAAGACATATCGTAGGAGAATGATGAGGAGGTGGGTGCTGAAATATCTTGCAACAGTGGTAAAATACTGGCAAGGGGCACCACTGAAGTCTCCTTAGATTAAAATTTCTCCTCAAATTTTGTTTATTGCTATATTCTTATCTGTGGGAGAGAATATTTGTGCATGTGGTTTGTTTTTCACTATCAACTAAAAGAGAGCCATTTTATTTTTTGCAGGGTAGGGATAGGAGAGTTTTGAATCTCTCCTACTAATTGAATTAACTTTCTTAGGTTCATGAGAATTTTAAAATTTATTAAATAAATATATGATTTGACTACCATATGCCATTTCAATTCTCCATTGGCCTATTACCTCCCAGCAATAGCTAGAGAATTAGTAGTGGAATTAGTTTATCAATCGTTGTGCTTGGTTTGATTTCTTAGACTCATTAATTGAAATACTGGTACTCAAATATATAAGGCAAATTTCACTAATGTATCTTCATATGTCTGCCAATCACATTATACTTATTTTCTGGCAAATATAAAAATTGTCTTGCTTGTCATTACCTGTGCAAATAACTCATTATGTTAAGTTTTTTATGGAAATTGTTTCAGTAATGCCATGTTCCCTGCTGGTTTCCTAAGTAAAATACTATATCTAGAGACAGAGAATAAGGAGCTCCCATTCACAACAGGAAAAGCAGAGTAGGTCAAGAACTACATAGGTAATTCGTGACATCATTTATTATCCTTCACCTAAGCATCTTTCCTGTGAAGAAAAATCTGAAGTAGGGATCTATATGATCTCAGAAACTTATTGTTCTTAAGTTGTTTTTATGTAAGTTTAATTAAAGATGTCGCAAGATGTGTAAAATGTTGATAAAACTGAATTTCAAAAATAATAAAGCAGTGTAAATATCTACTATAATTAAACTCACCCTCAACGTTCTGAGGACACTGACGTCAGTGAAGCCAAGCCCTGACTTCCTTCAAAAAGGTTCGAAGGTTCGTGGTGGTGAAGCCACCAAAATCGCTCCGGGCCCCGCCCTCGAGGGCGGAGCTACGGCAGAACAACGAAGGGGTTGGCAGGCAGGGAGGCGGGGGAAATCTCGCGTCAAACGTCATGACGTTGGGGGCGGAGCTATGGCAGAACAACGAAGGGGTTGACCAGGGAGGGGAGGGGGGGTGTTGGCGAGGAAAGCCTTGCTAGCGCCCGTTTCATTTGCTCAGAAACGGGCCTCTTTTACTAGTCACTAATAAAAAAATTGCTTATGGTTTTCACTATTAAACCTAGGATGTCATTACATTTAAAAATACATGGCTTTTTCTGATAATGAATAAAATGTAAACAAACTTGGAGAGTCTGAAAAGTTGAGAGCTAGCCACCAACATTGTGCTCTAGATAACACAATTTTTGGTTTAATTTTATAAGTTTGGGGGTTTAGATATTGTGTAGTTACCAAAAATGCATTGATTTAGTTGAGCTGAATAAGAGGAAATGCTGCAGGGATTGGTAGCATAGAATGTTGCTACTGTTTGGGTTGGTACTTGTGACCTGGATTGGCCACTGTTGGAAGCAGGGATGCTGGGCCAGATGGACCATTGGGCTGACCCAGTATGGCAAGTCTTATGTTCTTATGCTTCAAGAACTTTGAAAATTACTTTAAGAGGAAAAGTTGTTGATTAATGTCATTGATTGTAGTGTGGGCATTGTGGCCGGAAGAATAGTAGAGTATATGGTTTTTGAAAGAGGAAGTGAGAATCTTGAACATGCTGCTGCTTAAACCCTTTATTTACAGATAAAAATGATCTTGCTTGAAATCTGTGTCGGAGCTGCTCAATTTTATTTTGTGGAGAGTAGATAATATTGTATGTGATCAGAATCATTTCATCTTTTTTGTAAGGTTATAGTTGTAGTCAACATTTTAGGCACTCCTGGTCAAATTCTGTTTTAGTGAATCTAATTGCCCTTTTGGAATTTTACTCATTCTTCCTCATAGAACTCTTAAATCAGAAATATTCATAGGTTTTCTTGCATGAAGTGCACATTTGAGATCACCCCACATATTTGCAATAGTATTTAAGTCTGGATTCTTTGAAATCCATTCCAAAACCTTAATCTTTAATTCTTGTAAGTACTTCATGATAGATCAGTAGAAGCAAAACATCATATAACAAACCATTCTGTGAACTGGTACACAGTCATAGGGCTATTAGCTATTTACAGGGGCTACGCAGATACTAGTTGAAGAGTTCCAGAAATCTAACATTAGAAATACCAATAGTAAAGAATTTGAAGTTGGAGTCAGTCTGGGAACGTTTCTTCTCTTTCCAAGGCTCTAAGATCTGGAATTCAATCCCAGGTTCTCTATTGGCTATAGCAAACTATACCTACTTTTGTAAAGCTTTAATATCACATTTTGATTTATTATAAATTTCTTGATAATTCTGAAATTGTAATTTGTCTTAAGATATTTGCCAGTCAAGCGCTTAAGCAACCCTACCAACCCAACTTAAATGCCTGTACCCTGCAACACAACGAAACCAAAGCTCGTAATGGACATATAATAACTCTTCCTCTCTACGATTCCCTAATGTGTCTGCACACACAAACCTTATTCTACCACAACATTACTGTATTTGTTCATTCCGGAATTGGCGAACGCCTTTATGGTACTATGTAAGCCACATTGAGCCTGCAAATAGATGGGAAAATGTGGGATACAAATGTAACAAATATCTTCTTGGTTGTAAACTGCTTTGAAGTTAGTTATAAGTGGTATAGAAGTGTCTATATAAAAAGAATAGAATAGTTAGTAGATAACAGAAAACTGACTTATAAAAGAATACCAGGGCTTTTTTTTTTTTCAGCCAGTACACACTGGTACAGAATAGCGGCACCTTTTTTTTTTTTCTTGCCTTCCAAAAGTGTCCTATCCACCCAGCTACATTTCTCGGCTTGTATTTCTTTTTTTTTTTTCTTCTTTTTCTATTGATGCACCAGCCATTCTTGAACCTGTGACCCTCATAGTCAGAGGCAGCTGCCTTCCAGGTAAAGCTATTCTGGGCCACAGGGCTGCCTATGCTGTATCGGCTGAAAAAAGCCCTGGTTATCCCGGCCCCTAAGGTTGGCTTTGCAAGAGTATCAGCACACCTTTTATTCCTAGAAAGAAAAAAAAACCCACGCAGGATTATTGGGACACTCTCTCTCCAATAAAAGTCCCAGATTTTGTTATCGGCCCTATTTCACAGTGAGTATGTATTCTTTCCAGCTGTCAAGTGTGTAATCCCGACTTCCTTGTCATCAAGCAGATGAAGCCATTACGTATGGGTTGTGTCCATCAACCAGCAGGGGGAAATAGAGAGCACTCAACTTTTCACAGTGCCTCGTGGCCAGCTAGCTCCACTGCCTCTTCAGTATTCTCTGTCTCCCCAAGCAGGGTGGCTGCAGCTTCTTCGAGCTCCATCAAAAATCTGCCTGGGGGTGGCTCCTGGCTTGCCAGTTGTTAGCCGGGGTGTTAGAGGCTATAGCAGCTTCACTTTGAAGGCACATAGGTCAGCCCTTTCCCTGCCTTACCCATGCCTCCGTGGATGTGGACATATTAGCTTGCTTTTCCCTGTCCTTTCCCACTCAGTGGATGCAGGCACATTGGTTCGCCTTTCCCTGCCTTTCCCACTTATCTGAGCCTCCGGAGTTTTTATTTACCTCTTTTGCCTCTGCTTTCCTCACAGCGTTAAAATAAATAAATAACTAAAGTTGCGTCGCGCTTTAGCGCAGTGATCTTGGAAAAGAGCTTTTTTTTTTCTTGAGATTTTTCTGCAGGACCGGAGCTGTGATACTCGGTCTAGTGAGGTAAGAGTGTTTTCTGACTCCTCCGGGGTGGGCCCGCGATCGGGACATTTTTGGCACCAACTGCCATTTTTGATTTTTACTGCCGTTTTCAGCGATGGCTGCGGAGACTAAATGTGGCAAGCGCAAATCAGCAGCGGGGCTCTGTAATTCGTGCTGTACAGACGGTAGAGCCGGCCCGAGCATGGCGAGCGGCGATCTTTTGCGCTCTGAGCTGGCAGCGGACGCCATTTTGGATTTTACACATGGCGCGGCCTCCGTTGCGATGGAGAGCCCTGAATCCGGGGGGGGGGGGGGGTCCTCTGAGTGAGGCCAATAATAGAGCTGATAGCCCTGGGCAGAATCCGGGCGGTCAGGGAGCGGTTTTCTCCCCTGATTTTGTTTTAATGCTGCATAGGGCGTACATGCTTAAAAGAGCTCTTCCACAGGGATCTTCGGACCCTCTGCCGGCCCCCCCCCCCGCCCCCCACTAACCACTAGGCTACTCCACTTCCCACTGCCATTGCTTGTGGTCTTGGACAAATCACTTAACTCTCCATTGTTTCAAGCATAAACTTAGATTGTGAGCCTCCCTGCCCCTCCTCCCCGCCAGAAAAATACCTACTTTTTTTTTTTTTATTTTTTTTTTTTATTTAAGTTTTCATATATATTTTTACACGATTAACATGTTTCTGTAACACATTGCATATCTTTGAATACATATTCTTTGATGAAATCTTCCCATACAAAATTTTTCATATATCAAATTATACAATTCTTTAGACCACAACCAAAATTATACCAAAGAAGGGGGGGAGGTGATCAGGACAATAGGAGATCCAAATAAGAAAGAAAAAAAAGGCACTGCTATATATGGCCTGACCTAACATTCCCGTTAAATCTCTAATAATCAGTATAATAACATTCTTATTACTCTTTAGGTTTAACAATTAGCTTTTTCATTTCTAAAAAAGCTTTAAGATGTTCTGGGTCATAAAATATATACTTTATACCCATATATTTAATCAGGCATTTACAGGGATATGCAAGCAAAAATGTTGCCCCCAAAGCTCGGGTTTCCTCTCGAAAAGTCAGGAATTTTTTCCTCCTATCTTGAGTTGTTTTACAGACATCAGGATATACCCAAATTCTCTGACCACAGAACATTTTCAAAGAATTTCTGAAATATAACTTCAATACTGAATTTAAGTCCTGCTCAAAAACAAAAGACACCAAAAGAGTTCTACGCTGTTCTATTTCAGAAAATGATGTTTCCAATATCAAAGAAATATCTAAAGGTTCTTGTGTAGTATGTTGTTCTAGTAGTAGTCTCTTCGGGTGATCCAATCTATCTTCGCTATCCCCAGGTTCAGCTTGTACAGGTATCGGTAAGTAATACGTTTTATTTAAAGGGGGTATAGCTGAAGCCGGAAACAGCAAAACATCTTGTAGATATTTTTTAAACATTTCAGTAGAACCAATGTTTTTTAACCAAGGAAAATTTAACAGTCTCAGATTCAGTCGTCTATTAAAGTTTTCAAACTGTTCTATTTTCTTGTGTATAATAGTTTTATCTACAGTCAAAGATTCAGTTATTGTTTTTAAGGTTTTAACTTCTTGTTGAATTTGTTGCATTTGCAACCCTGATTCCTGCTTAGTCTTTTCAAAAGAACAAGTTAATGAATCAATCTTACTCACTAACTGAGAGGTCTCCCGAGCTGAGTTCAAAACAGACTGATTCAATCCCTGCAATGCCTCCCAAATCGCTTGAAGAGTAATCTCCATGGGAGGATTTCCTTCCAACGTTGTTCTCTCAGCGTTCTGGAACGAGTCGACGCCATGAGAGATTTGACCCTGAACGACTTCCGTATGGGTCTGAATCTCCGCACTCTGTTCTTGAAACGCTGGGCATGGAGGTCGATTATTTGGCGGCGATAAGGATGTTTCTAGGTCCGAGAGGACCGAGGCTCCTCCTTCAGTCCTCAGCTCGGAATCGGACGCCTTTATAGTTGGAATGAGCGTAGTGAATCGCTCTATCGTCTGCTGGGATGGGGAGGAAGTTCGGGCCACTGGCGTTTGGCCTTTCACTATCCCCTTTCTTTTTGTATGAGGCATTTTGAAGATCAAAAAGGTAGGAATCACCCGCAGAACCGACACGAGCGATCAACACAAACGCTCAGGTCGCCATCTTGACACGCCCCCAGAAAAATACCTACTTGATGTAACTCACCTTGAGCTACAACTCAAAAAAAGCGTAAGCTAAATCCAAAAATCCCTTTAACACTCCACTAACCTAAATGTAGCAGTGGTAACAACAGTGATAGAATGCAACATCATATGCTGTTCATAAAGAAGCATTTTCATGTTGGCAGCTCTTACATTATAAACGGGAATATTACTACTACTACTACTTAACATTTCTAGAGCGCTACTAGGGTTTACTTTGTGGTGCCACGAAAAGGCGGGTCTTTTCGCCCGATCTTGGACTTAAAAGAGCTAAACAAGTGTGCGGCATTTTCACATCGAAACCCTGCGCTCCGTCATTGCGGCGGTACAGCCAGGAGAGTTTCTCACATCTCTGGACCTGAAAGAAGCTTACTTGCACATACCAATTTGGCCCCCGCACCAGAAGTTTCTGCGGTTTGCGGTGTTGGGAAAACATTTCCAGTTTCGGGCCTTGCCTTTTGGCCTCGCCACAGCTCCCCGAACCTTCTCCAAGGTAATGGTGGTAGTAGCTACCTTTCTCAGGCGAGAGAGTATCCGGGTTCACCCGTACCTAGACGACTGGCTCATCAGAGCAGACTCAGAAAAAGAGAGTCATCTAGCTACAGCCAGAGTGGTTTCAGTCCTTCAATCTCTGGGCTGGGTCTTCAATATGGCCAAAGGTTACCTGACCCCCTCACAATCTCTAGAATATTTGGGGGCCAGGTTCGACACAGCCTCGGGCTATGTGTTTCTTCCCGAGCAAAGGCGGTGCAAGCTTCAGAATCAGGTCCGTCTGCTCCTGAGGATGCCCCGCCTGCAAGCTTGGGACATTGTCCAGCTGTTGGGATCGATGACAGCCACCTTGGAAGTGGTGCCATGGGCGAGAGCGCACCTGAGACCTCTACAGTATTCTCTACTTCAACGATGGTCTCCAGTATCTCAGGATTATCAGTGCAAAGTTTCTTGGCTCCCTGCGGCCCGCCTCAGTATGGAGTGGTGACTCTCGGACAGCATGTTGCAGCGGGGAATGCCGCTGGCGCTCCCAGATTGGTGCCTAGTGGTGACAGATGCCAGCCTGAAGGGCTGGGGCGCACATTGCCAGGGGAAGCATGCCCAGGGTCTGTGGATGCCCGACGAGTCGGAGTGGTCTATCAACCGCCTGGAGTTGAAAGCGGTGTTTCTGGCTCTAGCCGCGCAGGCCGAACAAATTTTGCCACTGGGCCGAGCTGCATCTACAGTCCCTGTCAGCAGCTCACATTGCAGGTCAGAGCAACGTGCAAGCCGACTAAGCAGGCATCAGATCGATCCAGTGGAGTGGGAACTAGCAGACGATGTATTCCTGCAGATATGTGCCAAATGGGGCAAGCCAGTGATGGATCTTATGGCGACCAGTTCCAATGCCAAAGTCCCGTGCTTCTTCAGCAGACGGGAGGGATCCTCGCTCTGCCGGGTTGGATGCCTTGGCTCAACCCTGGCCCCTGGGCTTGCTGTATGTATTCCTTCCGTGGCCCTTGATAGGGCGAGTGCTCCTGAGGATTCGACTGCATCCAGGAGAAGTGGTGCTCATCGCCCCGGATTGGCCCAGGAGGCCTTGGTATGCGGACCTCCGACAGATGCTGTTGGAGGCTTCCTTTCCGTTACCTCTGGTTCCGCACCTGTTGTCACAGGGTCTGGTGCCGCTTTGGTCTTATGGCATGGTGATTGAGAGGGCACAATTGAGAGATAAAGGCGACTCAAGGTAATTTCCACTCTCCTGCAGGTCTGTAAGCGCTCCACTTCCGTGGCTTATGCCAGGATTTGGCGCCAGTTTGAAGTCTGGTGTGTTTCAAGAGCGCTTTCTCCGTTGCGGGCTCCTGTTTCGCCGATTCTGGACTTTTTGCAGGATGGTGTACACAAAGGATTGGCCTATAATTCCCTGCGGGTGCAAGTGGCAGCATTGGCCTCCCTGCGTGGCAAGGTTGAAGGCGTGTCCTTAGCTGCTCATCCAGTTGTGGCACGGTTTCTTAGAGGGGTGCTTCGGCTCCATCCTCCCGTGCGGGCACCTTGTCCAGCTTGGAACCTGGGGTTAGTATTGAAGGCCCTTCAGGGGGCTCCGTTTGAATCGCTTCGGCGTGCTTCAGAGAACGATTTGACACTGAAGGCCGTCTTTTTAGTGGCCATTACCTCGGCGAGACGGGTGTCAGAGCTCCAGGCGCTGTCCTGTAGAGACCCTTTTCTGCAATTCTCAGAGTCAGGGGTCACGGTTCGGACCGTGCCTTTCTTCATGCCTAAGGTGGTTTCAGCGTTTCACCTAAACCAGCCTGTTTTTCTTCCCTCCTTTGTTGAGGAGGAGTTTCCAGATTCATTTGGGCAGTTGCACCTTTTGGTTGTGCGCAGGACTCTGTTGCAGTATCTGCGAATTACAAATTCTTTCAGGATCTCTGACCATCTTTTTATGCTGTTTGCAGGTCCTCACAGAGGGTCATAAGCGTCTAAAGCCACTATTGCCCGTTGGCTCAAAGAAGCTATCTTTTCAGCATATCTGCTGTCTGGCCGGGCTCCGCCTGAAGCCTTTAAGGCACATTCCACAAGGGCGATTTCCTCTTCCTGGGCGGAAACTGGAGCACTATCTCTTCATGAGATTTGCAGTGCTGCAACATGGGCTTCTAAGCTCTCTTTCGCCCGACATTACAGGCTGGATGTGGCTGCCAGGAGGGATGCGCGTTTTGGAGCACAGGTGCTAGCGCGTGGTGTGGCTTGTTCCCACCCTATTTAGGGATTGCTTTGTTACATCCCATACGTAATGGCTTCATCTGCTTGATGACAAGGAAGGAAAAATTAGGTTCTTACCATGATAATTTTCTTTCCTTTAGTCATAGCAGATGAAGCCATGAGCCCTCCCTGTATGATTGTCTGTATTGCAGTGATTCTGATTTTAGGTGCTGTTCTTGTTTCCTGAAGTTATATTACTTCCTTGGGGAGTCAGAAAACAGTCTTCAGGATTCTTGTTACAGTTATAGGAGGATGAGTTCATTCCCTCCAGTTCATGTTTTGGGAGGATGAGTTTATTCCCACCAGGAGGATGCAAGTATTCCCTCCGTTTATACAAAGTGGAGGACGAGTTCATTCCCTCCAGGAGGATGAGTTCATTCCCTCCTTTTTTTGAGTTTATGCCCTTGTTAAGCGGCCATCGTTCGCTGTGAGGAAAGTTCATGTTATTCCCATTGCGGTTTGCCATACTGCTTTGGAAGCTTCAAATTCTGAAGAGGCAGTGGAGCTAGCTGGCCATGAGGCACTGTGAAAAGTTGAGTGCTCTCTATCTCCCCCTGCTGGTTGATGGACACAACCCATACGTAATGGCTTCATCTGCTATGACTAAAGGAAAGAAAATTATCATGGTAAGAAACAATTTTCCCATGTACATATGAATAATGTTGCCAATCTGGCACTACCATGAGAATTATCACCAGACTTATTGACCCACTCCTACCCTAGCTGAGATAATATTAACCATTTCGCTGACCTCATGTGCACCTTTCTTATTCACCTTACTTTACTTTTTGACTCCTCTTAATCTCTTACCTACCTATATGTTCCATCTTTGCTTATACCCTGCACACTGTCTAGTAGTGTATCCCATGGCTTGATGCTTGCCCCTGTGTTTAATCTGTTTATTAATTTTTTTAGCTATATTCATGCACGCCCTAGGAATTAAAGGCTAGTACTTTGCTGATGATATCCATTTGGTCTATTAACATTGACTCTGTGTTTCAACCTAACCCATCTCAATCACTTTGGATACTGTTGCACAATGAACCACTAGTAATAGAATATTTCTTAATTCCTCAAAATCTACTGCTATGTGGATCATAGGTTATCAAGATTTCAAATTATTGCACAGGCAATTTTAACTCCTTTATTTGAATATTGCAATTCATCGTATCATAAAATTAATAAAAAATGCATAATCTTCAATTAATGCAAAATGTGGCTGCTCACTTGATATATGGTTTAGTAAAATTTATTGAAGTCAGCCCTTTTATTAGAAAAATTGCATTGTCTAAAAGTGGAATCCCGCATTCAATTTAAGATTGCTTGTCAAGTATATAAATGTGTCTATGGCATGAATACAGTTATGGTAGGGCAATTAATACCAGTTGAGAAGTGCAAAACATTTGGCACTTGACATTCCTTCAACGAAGGAAATTAAATTGAAATATATTTGGTAAATCGTTTTTGTTTCAGGATCGTAAAGTATGGAATAGATACCATTATCTATAAGATTAATATCTAACTATGGTCTTTTTCAGAAAGTTTTAAAATCCTATTTGTTTCCATTGTGGCATTTGGTCTGAAGTTATATTAAGATACTAGTAAAAGAAGCCCGTTTCAGAGCAAATGAAATGGGCGCTAGCAAGGTTTTCGTCGCCAACACCCCCCTCCGTCCCTGGGCAACCCCTTCGTTGTTCTGGCATTGCTCCGCCCCCAACATCATGACGTTTGACGTGAGGGCGGGGCCCGGAGTGATTTCCCACTCCCCGCCTCCCTGCCAACCCCTTTGTTGTTCTGCCATTGCTCCGCCCTCGAGGGCGGGGCCCGGAGCGATTTCCTACCTCCCTGCCAACCCCTTCGTTGTTCTGCCATTGCTCCGCCCTCGAGGGCGGGGCCTGGAGTGATTTTGGTGGCTTCACCACCACGAACCTTCGAACCTTTTTGAAGGAAGTCAGAGCTTGGCTTCACTGACGTCAGTGTCCTCAGAACGTTGAGGGTGAGTTTTATTATAGTAGATGAATTATAAGTGATATCTAATATTATTGTAAACCGCTTTGAGAAATATACGAAAGCGGTATAGAAGAATTGTAATAGAATAGGTTGTCAATATTGATCAGTGGTGACTCAAATTCTGTTAGGCCCTCCAAATAAGCCAATAGATTCAGTAAAGTCCTAAATTGCTATACAGATTCCAAACAACTGAAACTGTGACATTCCCTCCCCCCCCCCCCCTTAGTCTCTCTCTTGCTCTGACCTTTCCCTCACCCTGCAGGCTGCTGCTTCTGCTGGGATATGGCTTTCAATAAGAACTTGAGCTGCATGATGCAGGAAGTTCAGGCTGGTCTCATGGTTTCAAGTCTAAGACTTGTAACCCCGAGACTTCCCAAATTTCCTGCGACATGTGGTGCAAAAGCAGGAAACGTACTATTTTGAGGCAGTACTACCAAAAAAAAAATTAAGGAGATATTACATACCAGGTGCCAGTGTGCAGTTTCTAGGTGCCATGGCAACGTAGCATCTGAGATTTGTCAAGCCCTGACATAGGGCCTATATTATTTTGACAAGAAGAGGAAATGGGTAGTCTTCATAGATTTCGGTTTCTAGTTGATGGCTGAAGGCACCAGATGGAAATGGGTTTTTTTTTCTGGGTCCATTTATTCTATTGTTAGAATCACAGGAAATATTGTGAGGCTATTCAGATTGATCTTGTTTGCTCTTTCATTTTTTAATCTTCCTCATACAAATCACTATTTTGCTACTGTCATGAATGTTAGAAGAATCACCCAAATAGTGCTTTAACCTTTAGCATGAGGAAAGGGAGTGCACAATATGGGATGTTGGGAATTTAGTGTGAAAATATTTAATGGCAGAAGACTTTTCTCTACAAAGAAATTCATGTAGATTGCATTTTTTAAAAACATTTTTTTCTGTATTTAGCATCCTACCCTCTGTTAAATTTTGGATATTATAATGATGGAGCACTGCTGTTTTGTTCTAGCTGCTCATAGGTATATAGCTGATAGAAAAAAAGTTAATCTGTGAGCACAAATATGTCAGAAGCCATGGTCCTGTAAATCTGCTAGAAGACATATTGCAGAAAATGACTGAGCACTGCCAGTAATTTCATGATAATTTTGTAAGTTGCATTGTAGAACAAACATGTCTCGTCTCCCCCCCCCCCCCAAAAAAAAAAAAAAAAATCATGTGTTTTTGTCATGGAGTATTTCTTGTTAATTTCTTAGAATGTTTGTTATTGACAATATTGAAAAGTCACAGGGGAATCCAATCCATTCCTGCAGGACTTTAAATTGGAAGAATCTTTACTACTCACATTCAGAATGTTCAAACCTGACCCAACAGAGTGCAATAACAAAGGGTCCTATGAGCCCTATGAGTTTTGTTAGTAGCTACTTCAAGTGAATAATTAGTGCATATAATTTTGAAGTTTTCTTTATTACTTATTTAAAAATATCAAACTGGGGGTGATATTCTAGTTCTAAATGTGAGATGCCATATTGATCTTTTGCTGTCAAATTCCTGATCTCTCTAACTTTACTAGTTTGTTATGCACATTCCCCCCCCCCCCCCCCCCCCCAAGATGCTTACCAGTGAAATTTAATTTGTGTAAAATAAACTTCTACAGTAGGGGCCCTGTTTACTAAGCAGCGTTATAGGCGCACTAACATTTTTAACATGGATTAACCATGTACGTGCCTACAATATCCCTATAGGTGCCTACATGGTTATTGCTAAGTGTAGGCGCACTAAAAATACTAATGCACCTTAGTAAACAGGGCCCTAGGTATGTTGGGTGATATTTTTATTTAATAATGTATGTGTACCCAAACAGGAATTTGTATGTGTGTAGTGAGGGGAGGTGTCTTAATACTAGAATTTTATTGCTTGTTGATATACTATTGCATGTCATCTTGTTTTTTGTTTTTTTTGTTTATAAGTTGGATATTTTATTACAGGATGAATTTTATTTTAGATTCGTAAAATTGTTTATTCTTATCCTTGGTTTCTTTTTTTTCAGGTATGTAAAGTTTCACTGACTAGTTTCTTTCCCCTTTTCTAGTTACGTTCTATATTTGATAATGATGATCTCCTTTCCCTTTCAAAAAATCCAGTGACCATGACATGTGCTTCAAGATGCACTTGGTCATAATGGTATAATTTCACACAACAGGAAAATATTCTACATGTAATAATGCTGGTTGGTTGATACTAACAACCTAAGGTTATTGTTGCACCATATAAGGGCGGATTCTATATATGGTGCCTAGAAAATCTGCCTAAGTGTATTCTATAAGCAGCATCTAGATTTAGGTGCAATATACGCTTAGTTGACATCTGTGCTGCTCCATGTATACCAATGAAAACATGGTGTAGATTTAGGCAAAGAGGGCCGTATTCTATAATAGTGCACATAAATTTTGGAATGCCCATTTCCCCACCCAAAACCACTGCCCTTTTTACCTGCATGCATTAAAATTTAGAAACTATGCATTACAGAATACACTTAGCACACACAAACTTTAATTACTGTCAGTTGGTGCTGATTATTGTTAAGTGCTATTAACGCTGATTGTCTTAAGCCAGTTAAGTTATGTGGATTGTTATAGAATATGCTTGGATTTCAGCGCAGAATGCTAGGCACGCTACATAGAATCCGGGAGTGTTAGTGTTTATCTTGTTTTGCTGAAAACGTACAGTTTATTTTTCACTATCCTAATCATGACGTATGATCAGAGTTTTAAAAAAATCTATGTTTATGTGTAATTTTCTCTCTCTTTGTTTAAATGCTTCCCCAGCAAGGACAAGTTTGGAAGGTTTGCAAAGCTTTTTACCTTCCCTCTGACCGCTTGCCCGCTTTCAGAATCAGACTCATACTCCATGACTTCTTTCTCTCTAATCCACAGCACAGCTATAGAGATCAGTGAAGAAAAGCTAAGTAAACATTAGCATTCAGTAGTTCCTTGCTGTAAACCTTATTAGATCCACATAATTTTAGAGTTTTGCATGGAACACTGGTGTTTCTATGAGAGCTCTTTGATTTAATGAATAAATTACTAGAGAAGTATTATCAACCATCTCTTTAAGGCAAAACTTACCATTGTCAAATACACTCTAATTGAAAAAGATACAGCAGAATTAGAACGTTCCCAACTTAAGAAACTGGCACAGTACCTTGCTATTATGTAAAATGGGATAGTGTTGGTATTTTTATTTTTGAGAGTATGGTGAATTTGTACTCTCCTGAAGGTACTAGCTATGAAAAAAGAAAAACTATTTATAAATTGAAACACATTATTTTGTTTCATGTAGGATACATAAACTTATTACCACGTGCTTAGCATTCTTGTTCATGGATGATGGCTCAGTTGAATTTTCCAGCTATTATCTACAGATGGTTCACAACCCTACCTCAAAAGTTGACTAGAAGTAAAATATATATATATATTTTTTTCTTTTAGGATTGAGCTTTTCCCCTCTCAGCTGTTTTGCACTAACTGCTTTAAAACTTCCCATACATTTTTTTCAGTAGAAGAACATCTCTTATTCTTTCTGCCATTGCATATTCCAGCTGTGAAACCCTGCACTCTGCCTACTCATTTTATCACTTGCTCTCTGAAAGCCAACAAATATCTTTCTAGTTTCTAACTGTAGTTTTTATTTTTAAAACTTAGTGTTTAATGAAAATTATATTTGTTTTATGTTTTTCTTTCTTTATATGTAGGCATGTGGGGATCCCAAGGCAAAACCGTCATATCTCATCGACAAAAACCTGGAATCTGCTGTCAAATTTATAGTCAGAAAGTTTCCTGCTGTAGAAACTCGCAACAACAATGTGAGTAACCCCATGTCTATGTTTATCGATTTGATCTTTTGCTTGATTTGCAAATATACAGATTACTAAAAGTCCTTGCATGAAAAGCCAAAAGCTAAATTAAAACGGACTTTATTGATTTTTCTTTCTCAGTACACCATGATGTATTTAAGTGAAAAATCTTGTTCAGACTTGATTTTAGTTGGGAATAGAGGTGCTTAAGACACCTAGGGCCAGATGCACTAAACCTAATGAGCCAGCAACGTGGTTTTTAAACTAGTTCTAGCCAGTTTACCAAGCAAGTATTTATAGGCATGGTGGTATAAGATAGTCATTAAAAATCAAGGTGATGATTATTTCCTTATATCTGCTAGACCAATGAGGTGTGTCCTACCAGTAGGTGGAGGTAGAGAATTAAAATCTTCCGGTGATATCACCGGTATCTGGAACTCTCCAGTATTTCTCTACTTCCAGCAGATGGTCTAGGTCTGAGTTGGTGATGATGGTTTGGTGTGGACCCAACTCCCTGGGCTACAGTTCACTGCTTTTAGTCTGCTGCTTCTGGGGCTTGGACCACGGCCCTTACCCACAGTTGAGCCTGGAGGTTTCCATCCTCCTGAGCCCCAAACCTGGTCCATGGGTTGGTGCTCGGTGAGACTGTTTTGTAGCAGTCCTCGTACAGTCCCTACCAGTGGTGTATGTGTGGGTGTGAGAATATGCTTTCCTTGGTGAGAAGCCAAAGTTTGGTCAACTGTGCTTTGGCTTTATTTCTCTGGCAGTTCGCTGTGGGCTAAAGCTACTTTAAAGAAAAAGAGAGAGAGAGAAGTAAAATATATGGAGTTTGGCTACAGGTTTTACTCCAGCAGTGCAGAATGGTGACCAGTAAGGCACCAGTGGAGACTGGGCCCCATTGAATGCAGGGCCAGGTTACAGCAATATCATCCCCAGGTGAGCCCAGAGAATGGACACAGGAATTTTGTGGGGATCTCATGATTCTTAGGAGGCCTCAGCAGTTCTGCTTTTGGCAGGAACGGCAGCCACTTTTGTCTTCGACCCACTAGTCTGTGGGCTGGAGTGAAGATCAGAAAGGAACTGTTCTTGCCCTGTTATTATTATTAGCATTTGTATAGCGCTACCAGACGCACGCAGCGCTGAACTCCTGATACAAAGAGACAGTCCCTGCTCAAAAGAGCTTACAATCTAAATAATACAGACAGACAAGACAGTTACGGGTGAGGAAAGTAATGGGTGAGAAGTAGACTACACAGGATCACCTCTGGGAAAACGCCTGGATGTGCCCTAGGGATCTTGAGTGGCCCAGGGGAAGGTATACAGGGGCTCTGAAAGGGAATCTGAGCTAGGGATGGGTATAGGTGGGGAGCTTGGAACCTGGGGGGATGGTATGGGGGAGAGATCTGAACCAGGGGGAGGAAGAGGAGGGAGTTTAGATTACCTGACAGATCTACTTGTTCCTGCTGATATTCAGCCAGGACTCACATAAGTATCTTATGCAAGTCTTGGCTGAATGTTGGCTGGGACCCATATAAGTGCCACTGACCAGCATGTTCCCAGGCCTGGATATTCAGTGCTAGTGCTCTGCACTAATTATCCGGGTCTGATTTAGCTGGTAGCAGTTTTATTTTTGATCACTTCCTCTGGAGAATACTGCAGTAAGGAGGATAGTGGGGTGTTTTAGATCTCTATTTTCAGAAAGGATTCACATGGGATGAAACTTCACTAATGGATTGATCAATACCTTGGTTTCAGAAACACATTAATCACAAGTGTGTGTCTTATTATTTGGGGTAGATTTGTTTTCCATCAGTGTGTATTTTACTCGCTTTATTAGATGTTTCTTTAAACAGCCTTTTTTTTTTTTTCTGTTCACCAGTGGGACACATCAGATGAGTCAGTAGTTTGGAAGAAGTGTACTAGAGTAACTCATAGCTCATTAGATTGTGCTATATAGACATTTGAACTTAGAGGGATATAGAGAAGCAGGGCTTTTTTTTGAGGGGGTACTGAGTACCGGCACCTTTTCCATTGTGTGCTGAAATTGGCCCATGGTCCGCAAGTTTTAATGAAAGAGCTCAGGCTCTACACACCAATTCTGCCTTGTCATAGATTCTGTGACTGGTTGCAGGGGTCCTGGCTATTGTGGGATGAGTCCCTCAGTGATCACCTCATCCCTGAAGGGTGGCCTGACATTTGAGTACCGGCACCTTTTTTGCTAAAAGAAACACACTGTAGAGAAGTGGTTTTAATGTAATTTTTGTGATTAGCTGTGTACTACTTTTGTATTTGTGGGTATATATCTGATTCATAGATGCAGCAAACTGAGAGAGAGAGAATTGTACAGTGAGGACCAGAAAGATTGTCTTTCCCAAGGTCATACAGCATTACAGTTCCAGAAGCTGTCCTTGCATTTGGTTCAATGCTGCCATACCACCTCCCTAGTTAATCTTGCACAAACCTGGCACTAGTCTCCTCTGGTTCAAAAAACGGTGTGAACTGGAGCTAAAAAAAACCTGTAAACTTTTATGTTTATCAATTGTAATTGCAGCCGAGCATTTTAGCAACTTTCTTTACGCAAATCATTACTTTATGGTGTTTTGTTAAACGCTGTGCTCATATTTTCCACCACTGTGTTAACACTTGAATGTTTACTTTCCATTTTTTCTTGTCTCTCTCTTTATTTATTTATTTATTTATTTATTTTTTGCTCTTATTTTTTTGTACTGTTGTGCTCTAAGGAAGTGGTTGAAGAACTTTTGTTTTTACTGTATTATGTTTGTATCTACATTTTATTTTGCATGCTTAACGTGGCTTTGCCTGGATATTCTGTTTGGTAAGTTCCAAATTTCCAAAGCATATTGTGTTTGTAGAAGAGCTTAAAGACTATCGTATTGGTTCATTTTCCTCTGTCTTCCATGTCTTCCTCATGCTGACATTTGCTTATATCTTGGTCTTGCATCTTTAACATTTGCACATGTAATCACATCTCTTTCCTAATGTCTTAATTTGATCACAGGATCTGCTAATAACTATGGTTTTAGCACTAATGTTTACTAAAGAGCTACCCTTTTAATCTGCAGTTATGTAATTCTAGATCACAACAAAAGTATGCAGCAGTAAGTTTTCATCACTTGTTTTTTAATGTACAATCTGACTGAGACGGAGAATCCCATTTTGTTTGCTAGGAATTAAATTATGTCCCAATTTGGCATGATTCAGCTTAAATAACAGCGTTTCCCTTGTTTTTTTGTGTGTGAGAGGGGGGGAGGGGGTTGGTTTGTTTTTAAATTGTTGGTCATCCTTGTAATTTGTGTGCAATTCAAAGGGCACAGTATATGAGAATATAACAAAAATTCTGATTTTAGGGTTGACTTGTATGGAAGACAGGCAGTGTCAAGTTTAATTTCAAATATCCTACAAAATTCAAGGAGTTGAACTATAGCATGAAGGCTGAGGTGACTGTTACAGATTTACTATCACAGATTTTTTTTTTCAATATAAATTGCGAGTCTACACTATCTGTCCACCCCCCCGCCCCAGTTTACTAAGCCGTGCTAGCGCCAACACAGCCCATCCAATCTGAATGTGCTGTGTTGGCATTGCAGCGTGGGAGCCGGTACTGCGGCTTAGTAAACAGGGTATGTGTCCATTTGCAAGGCCTTTATGGATTTGTAAACTATCCACAATGATATATATGTGTGTATAATATATATATATATATATATATATATATATATATATATATATATATATATATCCTATAAATTAATTCTCATCTCCAACGTTCTGAGGCTGCCTGGAACCGTGGATTCTGCCGGATGTGGTCTACTTCATGGAGTAGATCAAACTGACGTCAGCAGCAGCAGCAAACAGCGACACAGGCAGGGGGAGGAGTAGCAGCCAGGGGGAGGAGTATCCTCCCCCTGCCTAGGAATCACTCCAGACTGGCTGCCAACCTCTGAGTTCTGAACCACCCGTGCACACTAACCGCCCTCGAAAAGCTGCCGCTGCCCCCCTGCTCGGAGCTGCAACAGCCGCAGCACCGGATTGCATCCTGCACCCCTCCCCCACCCGCTCATTGGCCTCCGCCTGCCCCAGGAAGATAATATGCAAATCTATGCGCAGGGCTCGCCGGGAGAAGCGATGTGGCGTTTGCTGGGTGAAATCACTGTCCCTTCCCACTTCCCGAACTAGGTGAGGCAAATTCGCCGCCGCAATTTACTGTGCACCCCTCCCCCTTCTGCTTATTGGCTTCCGCCCCTACAGAAAGATAAATATGCAAATCTGCATTCAGGATTCGCTGGGAGGAACGAAGCGGTGTCTGTACGGCAATATACACCCCCCCCCCCCCCCCCGCCAAACCTCCCGACCTAGGGCGGCGAGACGGCAAGCGACTGGCTGCGGCGACTGTCAAATGTGGAGGAGGCGGGTGAGGGCTCAGGGCGGGGGTCGGTGTCCACTGGCGACTCGGAAGACGGGGGAGGGAACGACCAGCGGGTCCGACTACAGCGCATCCGTCATCCCCGTTCACTCACAACAAAGCAAGGAAACCTATGAGATGCTGCAGGACGTTTCATAGACAGGAGTGGAAGACAGCACAGCAAGTCTACTGTAAGCAAGGAAGCCCATTGGTAAATCTCTGTTGCCACTCCCCTACGCTGCCGTCATTGCCATACACTAAAAAATAAGCAAACCTAGGACCTCCTGCTGCACATTGTCGTTTTTACATTGCTGATACACAGTGCGTTAAAATGTCAAGGACAAAAGGAGAGGGGAGATGACAGACCCTGCAACTGGGAGGGAAGGGGAGGAGGGGAGAGGGAGGGGAGGGGGCAGGGGGGAGGGAGGGGGGACCCTGTAACTGGGAAAAAGGGAGGGAGGGGGACCCCCCCAGCAACTGGGAGGCAGGGGGGGACCCTGCAACTGGAAGACGGACTGGAGGGGGGGATGATGACCCTGGAACCGGGAGGGAGGGGGGACCCTGGCACATACTCTGTCTTACACACACACTCGCACCCAGTCTCACTCTCTCTCTCTCACACACACACATTCACTCTCTCTCACACAGTCACTGTCACACACACTCAAACATACACACTCCAAGGAAAACCTTGCTAGCGCCCATTTCCTTTAAAACAGGAACGGGCCTTTTTTTACTAGTGTGTATATGTATGTATGTAATATATATATATATACACACTTTTTTTTTTTTTTTAATTGTTAGAATTGTTATTTTGCACCATCTTTTCAAAGGAGTAAAACAGATGGCAACATTTAGATTGCTGAGCTCTTTGCCAAAGGTTTCATTTTATTTTTCTGTAAGGCTAAATTACTCCTTGTAGAATTAGCATGCATCTTACAATAATGTGTTTTTAAGTTTCTAGGCATTAGAGCATCAGGGGGAAAGGTGTTTTAATAAAAAAAAAATATTCATTATCATCCTGCTAGGATGAGTAGCCTGATGGTTAGAGCAGCAGACTGAGAACCAAGGGACCAAAGTCCAAATCCCACTGCATCTCCTTTTGATCTTGGGCAGGTCATTTAACTCTCCGTTCCATATCATCAAGCTGATCAATCCATAGACTGGTGGGTTGTGTCCATCTACCAGCAGGTGGAGATAGAGAGCAAACTTTTGCCTCCCTATATGTGGTCATGTGCTGCCGGAAACTCCTCCTGTATGTTCTCTATCTCAGCAGGTGGTGGTCACACACAGCAGCAGCTCTGGCTAGGCCTCCAAGCCTAATCCTTAGGTTTTGTTGAGGCCTGGGGTTGAGGGCTCTTTTGAGCAAGTGCAAACCTGGTGGTGCCAGGTCCCTCCTTTTCTCCCCCCTCCCGCTGGCTCCGTTTAAAAAAAAAAAAAAAAAAAAAAAAATATTTTTAAACGTCTTTAAAGGCGTTTAATTCGACGTTTCTTTAAACGTTCATTGCAGCTACTCACTGGGACACCAGTTCGTTACAGCTCGGAGCGGCAAGCAGGTAATTTTACCTTTTTATAGCGGGCAGGGGGTTCCCCGATTCTTCTCCTCGTGGCAATGGCGTCGGAGGGCGAGGGCGCAAAGGGTCGCTCCCCGGATCGCTGGAGCGCTTCTAGAGGGGATGCGGGGGTTTTACAACCTGATTCGCCCTTGATGGGTGATAGTTTAGTGACCGATGAATGTCCCGGTCGTTCCTCCGGCGTGGCGGTTTTTTCCCGCCATAAACGCCCATCCCCCGCTCCTCGCCTCCGCCATCTTGGCCGGCCACGCGGCTCGGACGGCTTCTTCGGGGCCGCCCTTGAGGTTGGAGACATTAATGCCATGAACGCCCTTAATTTGGGCGACGGCACAAAAGCGGCTAAAGTTAAGCGCCGTTCTTCCCGCGCGGCTCCTTCACGGAGTTTCGCGCCGGACGCCATTTTGGATGCACAGTATGTCTCTCCCCCGCTATTGCGAGCGCCGGTTGAGAGTGCGTCTAGGGCTGTTGCCCAGGCTGCGGAAGTGCACAGTCTGGGGGGTTTCTCCCCCGAGTTTGTTTTGCTGCTGCATCAGGCTTTCCTCATGCAAAACGCTGCCCCTGCTCCCTCTTCTGATAGAGGTTGAGGTTCCCAGAGGTAAACGCCCTCGGGTTGATTTCCAGGCCTTGGAGGACTTTTGTCTCCTCCGATGTAGATGAGGGCAGCGTGTCTGAGGTCTCCCAACGATCCTTTGCGGATTCCTTGGAGGAGATAGATCCCCGCTCGGATGGAGCGGATGACCCCTCTGCAGCGCGGCTTTTTAGCCCAGAGGATTTGCCCAACCTGTTGTTACAGGCCATGGACACTTTGAAGATTTCCTCTCCGGAGGACGTCTCTCCCTCAGCCCCTGTTGGCTCTGCCATTATGCTGGGGACGAAGCGCCCGCCTAGAACCTTCCACGTGCATGATGCCATGCACACCTTAATTGCGGCTCAATGGGATGTCCCGGAAACGAGCCTTAAAGTGGCTAGGGCTATGTCCCGCCTCTATCCTTTGGCTGTGAGTGAACGTGAGGCCTATCTGTGGCCTACCGTGGATTCTTTAATCACTGCGGTGACTAAGAAAACGGCGTTGCCGGTGGAAGGTGGCACGGCCCTAAAGGACGCCCAAGACAGAAGATTGGAGGCGGCCTTAAGGTCGTCCTTGGAGGCAGCTGCTTTAAGTTTGCAGGCCTCAGTTTGCGGCTCCTATGTGGCCAGGGCGTGCCGGACTATGGTGCAGCGGGCTTCCCCCTCGGATCATTCCTTGAGGGCTGATTGGCCGGCCCTGGAATCGGGCTTAGCCTATTTGGCAGACTTGCTGTATGATGTCTGGAGAGCCTCAGCTAAAGGCATGGCTCAGACAGTCTCTGCGCGGCGGTGGCTTTGGCTGAAACATTGGTCTGCTGACCACGCCTCTAAATCCCGCCTGGCTAGATTGCCTTTTAAAGGCAAGCTGCTCTTTGGGGTCGAGCTGGACAAAATCGTGACCGATCTCGGCACGTCTAAGGGCAAGAAATTACCAGAGGTCAGGGCTCGGGTTAGTACTCGTCCCAATACCTCCATACCGCCCGGGCAAGTCGGGTTCCTCTGCCCCCTCTTCCTTCAAGAGGAATTTCTCCCCCAAGCAGCATTCCTTTCGCAGAGACCGCCGTCCCGGAGGTGCTCCCTCCGGTCCTCCCCCAGGGTCTCGTACCCAATGACGGGGCCTTGGTCCACGCCCCAGTGCAGATTGGAGGACGGCTGTCCTCGTTTCTGGGCGAGTGGACCACTATAACTTCAGACGCGTGGGTGCTGGAAGTCATCAGAGACGGCTACAAGCTAGAGTTCTGCCAACCCTTAAGAGACGGGTTTGTACTCTCTCCCTGCAAGTCTCCGGTCAAGCTGTGGTAGTGCAGCAGACCTTGGACAACCTGATCCGCCTGGGTGCGGTCGTTCCGGTGCCAAAAAATCAGATTGGCAAGGGACGTTACTCCATTTACTTTGTGGTTCCAAAGAAAGGAGGTTCTGTCCGGCCTATCCTCGACCTCAAAGGGGTCAATCGGGCCTGGAAAGTGAGGCACTTTCGCATGGAGACTCTCCGCTCTGTTATAGCGGCAGTGAAGGCAGGAGAGTTCTTGGCTTCCTTGGAAATCAAGGAAGCGTACCTGCATATTCCCATCTGGCCTCCTCTCCAACGCTTTCTGCGTTTTACAGTCCTGAGACGACACTTCCAGTTCAGAGCCCTCCCTTTCGGGTTGGCTACTGCTCCGCGGACCTTTTCCAAAGTAATGGGGGTCATAGCGGCCTTCCTGCTAAAGGAAGGAGTACAAGTCCATCCTTATCTGGACGACTGGTTGATCCGAGCCCCCTCTTATGCAGAGTGCGGCAAAGCTATGGACCGGGTAGTTGCTCTTTTGAGCTCCCTGGGATGGATCATCAACTGGAAGAAGAGCCAGCTGCGCCCGACTCAGTCCCTGGTGTATCTGGGAGTTCGATTCGACACCCAAGTGGGCAGAGTGTTCCTGCCAGACAATCGGATTGTCAAGCTTCAGGCTCAGGTGGGACTAGTTCCTAGTAGCCTCTCCTATTCGGGCTTGGGACTACGTGCAGCTGTTGGGCTCTATGACGGCCACGATGGAAGTAGTGCCCTGGGCCAGGGCTCATATGAGACCACTACAGCTATCTCTGCTGCTGCGCTGGACTCCGATGTCGGAGGATTATGCTGTGCGCCTTCCCGTGGACCCAGCAGTGCGCAAGGCGCTGAGCTGGTGGACGCAGACAGACAAGTTGTCTGCAGGATTGCCTCTGGTGACCCCGGAGTGGATGGTCGTCACGACAGACGCCTCTTTGATGGGCTGGGGAGCCCACTGCTTGGGAAGGACAGCGCAGGGGCTCTAGTCTCCTGCAGAGGCAAGTGGTCTATCAACCTCCTGGAACTCAGAGCCATTCGCTTGGTGTTATTGGAGTTCATCCCGGTACTCGTGTTGAAGCCTGTACGGGTCCTGTCGGACAATGCCACGGCTGTGGCCTATATCAACCGCCAGGGAGGTACCAGAGCGCCCCTCTAGCCAAGGAGGCTATGAGTCTTTGCCAGTGGGCGGAAGCGAACCTGGAGCAGCTTTCAGCGGCCCACATTGCCGGAGTCATGAATGTCAAGGCGGACTTTCTCAGTCGCCATACCTTGGAGCCCGGAGAGTGGCAACTATCTGCTCAGGCGTTCTTGGACATCACGAAGCGCTGGGGCCAGCCGAGCCTAGATCTGATGGCGTCATCGGCCAATGGCCAAGTGCCGCGCTTTTTCAGCAGAGGACGGGACCCTCGATCCCTGGGAGTAGATGCTCTTCTCCAACAGTGGCCGACACAAGAGCTCCTCTATGTGTTCCCGCCCTGGCCCATGTTGGGCAGGGTGCTAGACCGGGTGGCAAAGCATCCCGGCAGGGTAATCCTGGTGGGTCCGGATTGGCCCAGACGTCCCTGGTATGCGGACTTGTTCAGGCTCTCAGTCGACGATCCTCTGCGGCTGTCAGGGGAGCAGGGCCTGTTACATCAGGGTCCCGTGGTGATGGAGGATCCCTCTCCCTTTGGTCTTACGGCCTGGCTATTGAGCGGCAGCGTCTGAGGAAGAAGGGCTTCTCAGACAAGGTCATCGCCACTATGCTGAGAGCGAGGAAGCGCTCTACTTCTACTGCTTACGCCAGGGTTTGGCGTATCTTTGCAGCATGGTGTGAAGCAGGCTCACTTTCTCCCTTCACTGCTCCAATTTCTTCAGTGTTGGCGTTCCTGCAAGAAGGTCTGGAGAAAGGCCTGTCGCTCAGTTCCCTTAAAGTCCAGGTAGCGGCTCTGGCTTGCTTCAGGGGCCGCCTGAAGGGTGCTTCCCTGGCTTCACAGCCAGATGTGGTGCGCTTTCTCAAGGGAGTTAATCACCTGCGCCCTCCTCTGCACTCAGTGGTGCCTGCGTGGAATCTCAACCTGGTGCTAAGAGCATTGCAGAAGCCGCCTTTGGAACCCTTGTCGAGGGCATCTCTGAAAGACCTGACGTTGAAAGCAGTCTTTTTGGTGGCTATCACTTCAGACAGAAGAGTTTCCGAGCTCCAGGCGCTCTCATGTCGAGAGCCTTTTCTGCAGTGCACTGAGGCAGGAGTGACTATTCGCACAGTGCCTTCCTTCCTGCCCAAGATTGGTTCTCGCTTCCATGTGAATCAGCAGCTCTGTCTCCCTTCCTTTCGTAGGGAGGACTACCCAGAGGAGTACTCCGCTCTTGAATATCTGGATGTGAGACGAGTCATCATCAGATACTTGGAAGTGACCAATGATTTCCGGAAATCGGATCATCTGTTTGTCCTGTTTGCAGGTCCTCGTAAGGGTCTGCAGGCTGCTAAGCCTACAGTGGCAAGATGGGTCCAGGAAGCCATGGCAGCGGCTTATGTGGCCGCGGGGAAGGTGCCGCCTATCCAGCTGAAGGCTCACTCCACGAGAGCTCAGGCGGCCTCGATGGCAGAGGCCGGATCCGTCTCCTTGGAAGAGATATGCAAGGCGGCAACGTGGGCTTCGGCTCATACATTCTCCAAGCATTACCGTTTGACTGTGGCTGCACGGGCGGAGGCCCGGTTTGGAGCTTCAGTGTTGAGGTCAGGGATTTCTATGTCCCGCCCTGGGTGAGTACTGCTTCGGTACATCCCACCAGTCTATGGATTGATCAGCTTGATGATATGGAAGGTAAAATTATGTATAATCATACCTGATAATTTTCTTTCCATTAATCATAGCTGATCAATCCATAGCCCCTCCCAGATATCTGTACTGTTTATATTCTGGTTGAATTTTAGGTTCAAGTTTAGCCTTCAGTTACTTCAGGAGGACTTCGTGTTCAAGTTCTTCTTTCACTTGGATTCTTCAAGAGTTGAGACGACTTTGTGTTACAGTGAGCTGCTGCATTCCTCTCCCCTCCGTTTTACGGGGCTGGATTGAGACATAAATTCTGCCGGCACTCCCTCCCGCTTCGTGCGGCTGTAGGGCAGCTTTGTACCCCTCCCGCTTCGGCGGTGTTAGGGTCAGTCAGCTCCTCCCGCGGTTGCGGTTGCAGGATAAGCCAGATCCCCCCGCATCGGCGGGTGTGGTGTCCCTCCCCCGCTCCGCGGGGATGAGCTGGACGGATTCCCCTCCCCCACTTGTGTGGGGATGAGCTGGGTTAATTCCCCTCCCCCGTTTCGGCGGTGGTGAGCTGGGCAGAGTGTCCCTTCGTGGGTGTAATTCTCTAAGTGCTGAGTCCTGCGGATGGAGCTTTGATATCGACATACTGAGGAGTTTCCGGCAGCACATGACCACATATAGGGAGGCAAAAGTTTGCTCTCTATCTCCACCTGCTGGTAGATGGACACAACCCACCAGTCTATGGATTGATCAGCTATGATTAATGGAAAGAAAATTATCAGGTATGATTATACATAATTTTACCTTTCCTCAGGTGCAAACTCAGATTGTGAGCCCTCCAGAGAGAAAAACCAAAAAAACACCTACTGTACTTGAATGTACTCCACTTTGATAGCTTGCATGTGGTATTTTAAAATAAGCAGGTTATACTTCCCAACCAGCAGATGGAGAGATGTTTCAGTGACATTAATCACTGGTATAAGGAGTGGTACAGCCCTGGAACATGCCTGTATTTGTGTCTACAGTACATGGTGCGAGCCAAACTGGTGCAGCATGTATCTTTTGTCTAGGTCTGTCTCCCCAGGGTGTAGTCTACGGTACTCAGCCCCTAGGGATTCAGTCCAAGGGATCAGTCCACAGGTCTTCCCCTGGTCGAGTGTGGAGGGTTCTGACCCCCTGAAGACCCATGCGTTAGCCCACTGGCTTCTGCTTGAAAGACTGGCCAGTGCAGGATTCCATAGGGTCTCTACCAGTGGGGGTAAGTTAGCTCTCTTTTGTCTGACACTCTTCCCCAGGGAGCCTTGGTGCTGGAGCTCTGGCCTGCTGGCCTCAGCCCTTGTGAATGGAGATGGCTGGCTGGCCGGCCAGTGTGGGTGATAAGGTATCCACTAATTCTTCTTGTATCTGTCTTACCCCTCCCTTCTCCTTCCTTTATGGTTGGAGCAGTTGGATGAATACAGGGAAACCCAATTCTGGTCCCATGGCTGCTGCTTTGCTCTTGAGCAGCTCATTTCAGCTGGTGAGGGACTGTTCTCAATGTTCTTATAAGGGATATGAAGTGTGCCTCCAAGAGTTTGGAGTTTAGGGGCGGGGGAGAGGACACTGCCTTTACTTAGGCATTCTTAAAAAAAAAAAAAAAAACACCTGGCCCTTTGGTCCCCATCACCTACCCCAGCGAGCTATGCTGCACACTTAGTTTAGGAGCTTGTTTCCTCTTCACCTCTGAGTGGGGAGAGCATGGTGCGGCAGAACAGTTGTTGGAACCAGCTCGCCTGGATGTGCTCTTTCCCAGAGTCATGGAGCAGTTTAAAGTACATGTCTGCTCTGGCAGTGCCTTCAGTTTCTGTTTGGATTGTGTCTGGTACTTATGCTGATTAATTCAATGACTGAAATATTTCAGGTGGTCTTTCAGAACTAGGGTGCTAGAGCATCTCCCTGGACAGGGTTGGTTCAGATAGTCGTCTTAGAGGAGGCTGCAGCCTCAAGGGGAGGTTATTGTGAGAGAGCATATTTATTTATTAGGATTTATTTACTTCCTTTTTGAAGGAATTAACTAAAAGCAGTGTAAAGCAAGATATGAAGGTCTGTCCTTCTGTGGCATGGAACCCTGGTCACTGGGGGTCTGTCTTGGCCCATTTGATACTGGATAGCCCATATGACGTGGATAGCTCCCAACCCCACCATAAGGTCCGGGGGGTGGGGGGGCTATCCATTATTCCTGGCTGGTCATAGCTTCCCCCTACCCATCTGCTTTCTTTTTTTTTTTTTTTTTTTGTAAGTTAGTGAGGAGATCTTTTGATTTGCTTGATTATATCATTGGGATGACCAAAATGGAGTGTGTTGTGTTTCCTGCAAAGGAGTGTTAAGGAAATCATAATAGTGCTCCCTGGGGAAGAGGTTTGCCTGTTTTGTGGAGCTGTTATGTAAGGAGGGGCACAGTGTTTAGAGACCTACATGCAGGTGATGTTTTGGTTTCTGCTTAATCTTCTTATCCTGTCTATAGTCTTATACCAGGAATTTTTATACCGGGGCATCATGCTTTGAAAGCACCTCCGTGGGGCCTAGCCTCTGCTGATCAGAGCCATGGCAACTTTCGGCATGAAAAAGGGACAGCTGTTCCACACCACTACAGTGAGTCTGGCTGCTTATGGGGAGCTGTCCGTTACTAGCTTTTAGGTAAACAACCTTGCTGCTTGGGCAGTTCTGTCTCCTGTGTTGTTCATTCAGAATGGTTCAAGGTGGGGCCACAATATTTGAACTGGCTTCTTCGGAATGTTGCTCAGAATAGCAGCGATGGATTTGTTGGTCTTGTGGACCAGTCTCAGCGTTTGTGACAGGGTCCACTGTTTGGAGAGGGCACTGTGTGGATGATCAGTCTCTGAAGGCTGATCTTGTTTTGGGGAAGGCCTCCCTTGCCTTTGAGTACTTCCTCAATACCAGTTATGGATGGAGAAGATCAGGAAGAATATGCATGCTAGTTTTGAACTCTCCTCCCATTCTCATGAAAGTTGTTCTGTTTGGGTCTCACTTATCTCTGAGAGGCTAAATACCTTGTGAGAAGACCTTTTGTCTTCTCAGAAAGAAGTACATTATTGGGCTGTGAATGTCTCTTAGAAGGTGGGCTAAGAGTAGGGTTTTAGTCTCCATCAGCTTAGGGCTGTGCAGCACTTCAGTTCTCACTTTGTCACATAATTACTCAGGCCCTTAGGAGTTATCACTGAACACATTCTGAAAGCTTCAGCTCTCCTGTCTGGGGATAACATTGTCTAGTCTTTGGCTAGTCAATCCCATCTTCTATTTCCTGGCTAATTGGAGGTGAATAATCGAGGGAATGCTCAGTTGTAGTCTTCATTTGGCAGGTAAGGAACCCTGTGCAAAGGTTTATCTTGGGCAGCAGTTCTAGAACTTTGCCCTTCTAGTTCCTGGATTGTAAAGAAATCTTAGGGTATCTTTACATATCAGAATCGGTGGCCTTCAGTGTTGGAGATTCAGGACCCATTCCCAGGATTCAGTTCTTGTATTCTCTCTGGGTGTAGTTTCTGGTAGGTCCCTGATCCCAGGATAGCAAGTCACATGCGTGATACCTGGTGCTTAACACCTTAGGTGTTTTCCGTACTCTGTATCTGTTCTGAGAAGGTGAAATGTTGGGTTGCCCGATTGTGGACCTTGCATTGCCTCGTTATGTCCAGTGCCATATTCAGTGCATGAAGGGAGAGGTTCAGGCAGTACTGCACAACTTTGGAGATGGGTCAAAGTCTCTTGCTACTCCTTAGCTAGCTTGTAGTTGGAATTTGTGCTCAACATGGAATGTAGCGTTACTGAACCATCATCCAGAACAATAGTAGAGCTCTAAGGTAGAGAACCTCTAGCACGAAATGGTCCAAGTTGAGCAACCAACCACCAGAAAAGAACCTTTATGAAAGAGTTTTAAAAAGATTTTAAAGACTGTTATTTCAACATACCTTCTCTGAGAAATGAAGGGTGTATGATGTTGCTATTCATTTTATGTGTTTGAGTTTTTATGTGTTTGTTTTATTGTAATCTGCAATGGATAGTAGATTGTGCGCAATATACATTTTTGAATAAAATAAATGCAGTCATTTTCACTGTGGAGACTGCATTAGCAGGAGCGTAGGAGGATTACTTCTGCCATAGTTCCCCACTGGACTATCAGGGCTATAAGGTAGGACCGGGGAGGGGGCCTACACTGGGTCCATGAGGGGGGTGTTATTTTCAAGGAAGGAGTGAGTGTTTCCAGTGGTGGGGGTGGCTGGGAGCAGAGCCAGCCGTGGCAGGACACCATGGATGCCATAGGGGAGGAAGGATATTCAAGTTAACATTTTCCCCTTTAAAAAAAGGGGAAAATGTTATCTCCATTTATATATGGATGGGTTTATATTTGAGTGTATACAGTAACAGTGCAATTAACTGACAGAGCAGAGAAGCCTTCTTATATAGTGAAACCATGCACTGTCATTTAACTTTTTTTTCACTCTTTATATCATTTTATCTCTCACTATAAATGGTTTGGTGATTATTTTCATTTTGAGAGTTTTGTTTGCTAATAGGTTTTTGTGCTGGTCATGATAAATGGAAGCCCTATAGATGGTTGAGTTAAATTGGAGCTTGTTGAGTTTTTTTCCTTCTATTTTTTTTCTTTCATTTGAAGTTCACATCTATATCTTCCTATAATTTTCAAGTGTGAAGAATTGTTTTTGTTGTGTTTTACAATTTTAATTATTCTGGCAATCCACATTGTGTTGTACTAAAAATGTGGGGCTACATTTTTGTGAATTCAACCAGTCAGTAGCTCATGTAGCGCTTCCATTTTATTTATCTCGGGCAAGGCTAAGAATACAAGAGAATTCAGGCCAACTAGCGCAGTTAATAATGGATAGTCTTGAGTTAACGGCATTTTTAGAGGTGTCTGACTCGGATCAAATTGCCTCTACTACTTTAGTGATAACTTTGTGCCTTGGATCCTAGCAGTGACTGGCTTACAAGAATGTTTTTCAGAAGTAAGGATATTCAATTTATGGGTTGTATTATACAGATGTTTCTGAATGTGACAAAATTTACTCAAAAAAAGAGTTTTTGTTGTTAAAACCATGGGTTTGGGGTTTTTTTTGTGTGTGTGTCTCTCTCTCTCTTTAAATGCTTAGTTAAATTTCAAGGGATAAGAAATATTCTCTATGAACATTATAAAATATCTAATGCTGAGTTGACTGAATTTTGGGCTTCTGTGACTGTGGCTCCAGCCAATGGCCCTTAAGTTAAATCTGTTGGAATTGTACTTGCAATACATATACTCCCCTTTTCTGATATAGCTTCTTTTTTACTTGGGCTGTTTCCTTTGATTTGCAAATTGGATCCCATATTTTATTGTTTTGGTGGACTAGGGTGAAAGATCAGTGGAACTTCTCTCTCTCTTTTTTTTTTTTTTTTTTCTTTTTGCTTGTTTTAATGTATTGAAAATTTATAAATCTAAAAGAAAAAAACAAAAACAAATTCCACCATTGTAGTTTTGAAGCAGCACGTTTTTTGCATAAGTCATGAATTTGACAGAGATGCACTTTGCACCAGAAACACTGGCTGACTTTTGCGTTGTCTATAAACCTGAGTGATTAGTATAAGTATCATCAGTGGATACCAGTTGTATAAAAATGGTTTTCTCCGTGCCTAGTAGATTGGATAATAAAATTGTTTATATACAATTTTGAAATTGGAATGTATTTTATAATTTGATTGCACATTTCTATTGTTGTCATACACTACATACTTTTTATAGACTGCATTGTGTAGAGTATTTGTTGATTTAACCGTTAGGCAATTATATTATTTGTGAAATAAACAGACACACAAGAAACTGTTTCCCCGCCCTCCAGGTCTGCTGCTTCGTTTTTGTGGTGGTGTATTGCAGAATAAAGTTGCTTACTTTAGTGTCTCTCTCTCTAGTTAGTTGTGACTGTAAGCAATAATTATTTATAGATGAAGAAACAAGGAGTGTGTATATGTTTGTCTTATTTTTACAGCAACAGCTTGCTCAGCTGCAGAAGGAAAAACCTGAAATTCTGAAGAACCTGGCTTTATATTATTTCACATTTGTTGATGTAATGGAATTTAAGGTAAGGTTTATCATTAAGAGCTTCCTTTTACAAAGCCGTGCTAACGATGCCCACATGACAAATGAGAGGAATCCCATAGGAATTGAATGGGCTTCTTCTCATTTGCTGCGTAGGAATTGCTAAATATATGTAATGAAATTTCTTAATACTAGTTTTCATTATTGAAATATTGTTTGGTTGTATTCCCTGCAGCTCCCAGGCTTTCCAAAAGTGCTCCCTTTGATAGCACGTATCTCAAATAATAATGGTAATACTAATAATAATTAATTCAATTGGCCTGGCTTCATGCCCTTTGTCAGGAACTAATGCTATTGTAATGTACTCAGTAGAGAATTTCCCTCTAGGCGCACCCAGAGGGCCGGGGACAACAGAGTGCTGGAGCCCCAGGCCAAGGTAGGTTGGGGCAGTCGGGCAGGCCAGTGTGACTGCCATGGGGTAGGGCATGCTGATGACACACGCTGCGTGGCCTTCAGAGCCAGCAGCTGAGCATGGGTAATGGATTATTTTTCTAGTGCTATTCCCTCACCCCCCCCCCCCTTCCGAGTTACCAGATGGCACAAAATTTGCCAGCCCGGTTCGTGCCCAAAAGTAGCCCCAAAAAATAGCCCAACAATTTTTATACCAAAAATAGCTATATAATAAGAATATAATTTACTATTTTCAAACTATCTTCATTTTTCATTTTCATAGTAAGACTTAAAAAATTAATTTGTACAAGCACTTAACTTAAGTATCAAGATCCCGAAATGAATGCTGAGGCAGGAGCAGGAACGCTGTCAACCAGAGAATATGCCCACAGTGTCGCCCAGAGTCCCTCTCTTTCCCATCCCTTATTCAGAAGACCAAACCAAAGATAAACAGTCTCAAAGAGCACTTCATGCCAAGATGGAGGAAAACATTGGCCATTTGTATATCATTCTGTGACTCTCAATTTGCTTATACAGCACAGAATGCTCTCTTTGTGGGAAAAAAAATCACGACACAGCATTAAACACTAGATATTATGTCACTTGAATCATAGGTTTGTAACTGCAAGATTGAAAGTGCACAATCAAGTTTGGCTTCTAAGATAACCAAACTATCAATTAAACTTGGATGAATATGCATTACTGAATATCCTAAAAAAAAATTGTTTACAGCTCGAGACCCACAACCTTAAATCTTCAGCTGTCAATCTTTATGTTCTTATCAGCATTAATAATGGAAAGTTGCAGGTACAACTGAGTACAAAAGAATCTATGAACCCCAAGACACATACTGCAGAACCAATCTCCAACTGATGTTTTATTTATTTAGATTTTGCTCACACCTTTTTCAGTAGTAGCTCAAGGTGAGTTACATTCAGGTACACTGGATATTTCTCTGTCCCAGGAGGGCTCACATTCTAAGTTTGTACCTGAGGCAATGGAGGGTTAAGTGACTTGTCCAAGATCACAGGGAGCAGCAGCGGGATTTGAACCGGCCGCCTCTGGATTGCAAGACAGGTGCTCTAACCAATAGGCCACTCCTCCATGTTTTCTTCTTCTTTGAAACCTCTTGCCCATTCCCTCTGGAAAAAAACAGGGTTGTGGTGAAAAACTGAAAAAGGACTTCACACTACACTCTGAAGGGATGCAGTGTCTATATACAGTTTCAAAAGTAGGACTCAACCAAGGATTATGTAATATTCTAAGACTACTGAGCACAGCAAAATGAGTACACTGCCAATGGGGGCAGCTTGTAATCACTAAACCACTACACATGTAAAGAAGGGTCAAAAAGAAGTGACAAGGAGTTAAAAGAATAATTTATTTTCCTGGTCTATCAACAGTGAGTGAAAATTTCCAAATCAGTCCCTTCCCTTTTTTTTTTTTCCTGGAAGCGGGCAGAAACACTCCCCCCTCCCAAACAACTTATCTTCCCTAGCACTCGCCCCCTTCTCTCCAAGGTTTCTTAGGCTCCCCTTTTCCCCAACCCCCTCCCCTCCATTTCCTTATTCTCTTGAAAACAGTCTCTCCTCCCCCCCCCTTCCTTTCCTTCCCTTCCCTCCCACAGAGTCTCATCAACCTTAGTGCCTCCCCTCATCTTCCTCCTCCCCTATCTCGTCTGTCACTCTGTGCTTTTTTTTTTCCCCTACTTGCCGCCGTTTTGCTCTTTTCCTTTTTCTTCTTGCCATCTTCCTCTTGCTCCAACTCCCCGTTCACATGATCCTTCTCAGGTAGGCCTATTGGTACTTGAGATTCCTCTAGTCCTGTTCCTCCTTTCAAGACACTGCAGTGGGGGTGCCGCTGCAGGCCCGTGCAGAGAGGAAGCAAGACGACAAGGCCGACTGTGCTGTGTCGGCTCTATGATGATTAGAGCTGTTCCTCAGAAGCATGCTGGGATAGCGGCAGCTCTGGAACCTGACAGTCCATCTCTCCCACGCCTCACCATTGGCTAATGCAGGGCAAAACAGGTCGGTGGGTGCTGGCAGGAGGGGATGGATCTGGAGCTGCATTGCTATATTATTTTGTGGAGCCAGGAGAGAGTGGGCTCAGTCGGGCCCTTTAATCATGGAGTTCCTGAATCCCGCTGCACTGGAGCTGGGAGAAAGGGGTTACAATGTGCGGTAGGCTCACGGTATAGAAGGAGAGAGGGCTGACCACTTGCTGTTCTAGGAGAGGGCACCTATTCATTACCCGAATCTTGCGTCTGGCATTTGGCCCCAGCCCGACCCCTAATGGCCTTGTTTGTGGTTGCTAAGGAGAGCCTGGGAGACTCGCCATGATGCATGACTGGCACCTCAGGCTAAGCCAGCAGTAGTTACTATACAACACGAGTTAGTCTTGGGGGGGAGGGGAGGGGAGGGGGCCAAGCATTTAAAGTGATCTTAATCCTGCCTCTCTCGCCCTCCTATTGGTCAAATTTGACCAGTAGGAGGATGCATGGAAAAACCTACCAACCTGTGGGCCGTGGCGGTGAAAACCACTCAAAGTCCGTGACTTTTTTGAAAAATTCCTATGGGGTTTTCCTGCGGACATGTCAACTCTGCTTCCTCCCCCCCCCCCGGCACAAAAATGGATACATTGCTCTTACACATACTGTACCTGCCAGGACAGATTGCCAGTTGGAATCCTCTCCTCTCGCAGTTCAGTCAGACGTGCTTGTTGATACAAGCCACCACTGTCTTAATAACAAAAAAAAATTTTAAGGAAAAGAAAAAAAATTCTCAGACCCTGTCCCCTGGGTAGCAGAACCAGATCTCTGCCCCTCGCCCAAAGCAGACCTGGAACAGTGCCACCAGGGCTGTATCCGATGGTTCTGGACCACAAGGAGGCCTACTTGCTTGTTCTTCTTTAGCCCCTGCACTGGCATGTTCTTCTCCTTGCAAATCTAGGGCATCTCTTTCAGTTTCAAGCGATGCAGTTTGGGTTAGCTATGGTGCCCACAACCTTTTTTAAGGTTGTGCGTGTTCTCAAGTGAATACCTGGGTCATAGCACTTTGGCAGTCTTGAGATTGAAATCGGTTCGATGTTACCCAGGTCCAGGTGTTTTTCTCAAAACAGAGAAGACACAAGCTCCAAGAGCAAATTTGCCACTTCTTGCAAATTGCGTATTCCTGAGCTTAGTATTATGTTCAGGTGCTGAGCACTACGATGGTGTCTGTGGAAGTTGTGTTTTGGGCTGGAGCTCACATGTGTCCGCTCTAGCAGTATTTCTCAGGGCTACCATTAGCATCTCATGTGGGGACCTCTGGCAAAGAGCAGTATGTTGGGGTGGCTTCAACTGAACAGGCTTCTCCTAGGGGCATCTCTGGTGTCTCCTCTTTGGATATCTGTAGTCACAGATTCCAGCCTAACAGGTTGTGGAGCTCACAGTCTTCAACACATTGCTAGAGGTCTATGAAACCAGACTGCAGTGTTGTGACAGTCCAGTTGGTGTGGGCTCAGAGCGCTGCACAATGCTGTTCAAGCCTTTCAATCTATTCTGGAGGGCAAACCGGCTCAGGTTATCTCGGACAGCATGATGGCAGAGGATTCTGTCAACAGGCAGGGAGGCACTTGCTGTCTTCTTCTAACAATGGAAACACGCCTTCTGTTTCACTGGGTGGAAAGGCATTTGCAGCAGCTTTCAGCTACCCACCTAGTGGAAACTCTCAATGGGCAAGCGGGTTTCTGCCTCAGGACCTCCCTGGACCCAACAGATTGGGAGCTAGCACTGGACACCTTCCAGCTGGTAACTCTGAGGTGTGGCACTCCACTAGTAAATCTGATGGTGACACATCACGCTGTCAAAGTTTCCGGGTTCTTTGGCAGAAGATGGGAGATCGGTTCAGAAGGCATAGATGCTATTCTTTAACCTTGGCCGGAGTCAGTCCTGCTTTGTGTTCCCACTGTGGCCTGTAATAGGATGAGTTCTTCACAGAGTCCTTCATTGTCGGAAGTTGGTCATTAAGTTTGTTCCAGATTGGCCCAGTATCCCCAGGTTATACTTGCTTGATTTGCTGTCTGGTAGGCAACCATTTGCTTTCCTCTGAGTCACGGACTTCTCCATCAGGGTCCCATTTGGATGGAGGATCCCTCCCGCTTTGGTCTTACAGCCTGGTTCTTCAGAGGCTGACATGGAGAAGGAAAGGATATACTAACAATATCATTGCAACTTTACTTCTGGCAAGAAAATGCTCAACTTTAGTCGTGTGTACTCGTGTCTGGCGAGTTTTGAAGCACAATGCTCCAAAAGAGTGTCATCTCTGTTTCAGGCATCTTTACCATACGTATTAGCCTTTTTGTAGTATGGTCTTAGCAAGGGCTCGCTTATAACTCTTTAAGTTTTAGGTGGTGGCTCATGCCTTTTACCTTTTACTGGGGTTAGATTCTGGATTCCTCATTCACTTCTAATCCTGATGTGGTTCATTTTGTGAAGGGGGGCTCATCTTCTTAGGCCTCTTTTTCGTTGTCCTCGTCCCAAGTGGAACCTTAGCGTTGTTCTTGGGCTCTTCGAAGAAACAAAATAAAGGTTCCCTTTGAATCTCTGGAGCAGGCTACTTTGAAGATCTTCCTCTCAATCCTCTCCTTTTAGTAGTTGTTGCTTTGGCTTGTGGAGTTTGTTACAGGCGTGGTTGGGCAGAGAACCCTTCCTTCCTTTCTCAGATTCAGGAGTCACTATTCATACCTTTTTCTTCTTGTCTTCCCAGGATGGTTTTGGCTTTTCGTCTTAGCCAGCCTTGCTTTCTGCCCAGGGGATTGCAAGACAGATTTTCACTTGCACGTTGCCTTGATGTTCGTTGAGTGCTTCTCTGGTATTTGCAAGTGGTCTGACCATCGTTTTTTGTGTTTTTTTTTTTTTTTTTTTTGGGAGGGGGGGGGTCAATCGGGGTCATGCAGCATCTAAGGCGACTATTTCTCACTGGATTAGGGAGGCTTTTGCCTCAGTGTAGCTTCTTTCTGGCAAGTGGCTTCTGGCTTCTCTGTGAGCATATTCTGCTAGGTCCCTAGTGACTTCTTGAGTGGAATCTTTTTGTTTGTTTGTTTGTCCCCCCCCCAAAGGTTTATGTAAAACAGCTACTTGGTCCTCACTGCATCCTTTTTCCAAACATATATCATCTGGATGTTGTGGCTCGAGCTGACTCTTCTTTTGGTCGTTTGATGCTCTCCATGGGAGTTTCTGTTATGATTGGGGTCTGAACCCCTCTCAAACTTACCTCTTTCCTGGGGGTCAGCTTCTTAGCTGGCTTCTGTTTCTTTCTCTGTCTCTCTGTGCTGGCAGCTTCCAGCAGCAGGGCTCTAATTGTTTCATTATACTGCACCTGTGTGGGTAGTCTGAGTTGCTCTAACTCTCTTTGGGTGTACTGGCTTCAAGTGTTTCACGGTTTTGCATTGGTGTGGGTTGGGCCTCTCTGGGTCAGTGTGTTTTTGCCTAGGTCTAGGGAGTGTGACATCATCAGGGAGGGCCTTGATAAGGAAGTGGTGTTGTTTCCTTCAGGGCCTTTGCAACAGTTGTGTTTGCTTTAGGTAGGGTGGTGCAGTGTGCACGTCTGACTCTGTGTCTAGTTTCCCTGCTTGCTTTTGCTAAGGTCCAGGTTAGTGTTAGTGCAGTGTGCACTGGTGGCTGTGTGTTTAGCTTTCCTGCTTTTCCCTTATGGTTCCCCTGCTTTTGGTTTTGGAAGCATTGCTGTGTGCAGGGCTTTGGAAGCTGTGTTGCTGATAGAAGTACTTCAGGGTTTGGTGGTGTTAGGAACACTGCAGAGTTTGCTGTTAGAAGTACTTCTGGTGTTTGTGCTATTGGGAGCATTGCAGTCTTTGCTGTTCGTGTTTGGTGATTTAGAAGCACTTTTGGCTTATGTGTTAGCTTCACTGCTTTTTCCTTGTGGCTCCCCTGTCTTCCCTTTTAGTGCTAGGAGCTCTTCTGGTTGCTTGCCAGAGTAGTGCTTAGGAAGCACCTTGTTAGTTGTATCTAGCTTGCTAGAGCAGTGCTTAGGTAGCTGGTTAGTTCTGTGTTTAGCTTGTTAGTGTAAAGCTCTGCTTGTAGCTTGGTGCTTAGTAGCACCTGTGTTAGTTTTGTGTTTAGTTCCCTGCTCTGTTAGTTTAGGGCTTAGGAAGTCCCTTTCTTGAGCAGGGATTAGGAGCTCCTGTTTAGTATAGGGCTTAGGAAGTCCTTTTGTCAGTTTACTGTTAGGCACTCCTGCTGGTTTAGGGCTTGGGAGCACGTAGATCAGTTTAGGGTTAGGAGCACTTCTGTTTCCAGTCCTGGTCCCTATGTCATCCGGTATCCAGTAAGTCCTGTCGGCTACTCGAACCCAGGAGCTCAACTCTTGGGGGGCTTAGTAGCTAAGTACAGGTGAAGCTGTTGGACCAGTCCAGTGTGCTCCAGTCCCGTGTTCCAGTCCTGTGTCCTCCAGTCCGGGGGACCAGTCCAGGGTGTTCCAGTCTGGTGTGCTCCAGTCCAGTGTGTTCCGGTCCGGTGTGTGTTCCAGTCCTGTGTCCTCCAGTCCGGGGGATTCCAGTCCATGTGTTCCGGTTCGCTGGGCAGTGCCTGCAGTCCCTGCCGGTGTGCTTACCCAGTGTTGGTTGGTGGGTTTTGCCTGCTGCTGTCGCTCCTCGTCAGCAGCCCAAGGGCTCACGTTTACTCCAGAGCCCGGCCCCGCGGGCTCTGAACCTGAGAACCTGACAGTTTCGAATTCCCACACAACATGAGAACTGCTTTGCTACCTCCAACAAGTCTCTGGATTCATCTGCTGTAGGTGCTAAGGAAGGAGAAATTGTCTTACCTGATAATTTTCTTTCCTTTAACTGCAGCAGATGAATCCAGATCCCCACCTTTCTTCAGTGCTCTTTTCTTATGGTTTGTTCATTTCTTTGTTTAGGGTAATGGCTCATTTTGGTGTTAAAAGCTTTTACTGTTTTCTACTGTTCATACTGCTCTGTGAGGAAGGGGTTCTATTATGACTCCTTTATTCCTTCTGCTTTATGAGAAATACTGACTAAACAAGAAGCATAACCCAAAATGTAGGATCCCAGCAGCAATCTTTAATGTAAACTAGCTCTCCTTCCTTCCTATGTGCTTTAGAACTAGTTCAGTAACACAGAGCAGGTACCCAGCAGATAAGGAAAATGTCTTTATTCTGCTTGGTTTCCATGTTCTATACTAGTCTTAATTCCAGTTATCGCTTTCTTTTGTCCATACTACCTCTCAATGTGTTATCTCAGGTATTCTTGAATTCTGGCATTGTTGTGGCTGTTGGTACTTCTGACAGCTTAACCTTCAAAAATTCACCTTCACTTGTAGTTTATAATATCTAAGACTTGTTTAAATATGTGTTTGATTATGGTTTCTTTTTTTTCCCCCCATCATAGGACCATGTTTGTGAACTGCTGAACACTATTGATGTTTGCCAAGTCTTCTTTGATATTGTAAGTTCATCTGATCTTAATTTGATGATTTGTAAAATACAGCATTTCAAAAATATCCTATGTTGTCTTTCTATTGATGTGGTATTTGCATGAACCAATTATGAATCAGCACAGAATGAAGAATCGGAAAAGATGAACATAACTAACTAAAGGGAAGAGTTTTTTGTTTGTTTTGTTTTTAAGGTACCCTGTGTATATTACAAAAGTTCCATTTGAGCCATAGCTAAGGGAAATGGTGAAGGGATTTTGGCTTTAGGTTACACTTTGTATGAGGACTGATGATAAGCCTCTCTTGTACCTGAATTCTGCAACAGAATTGCTTAACTGTGAACCAGTAACTGTACTTATATCCTGGGAAAGATATTCAAAGTTATTTATTTTATCTATCTTTTTACTTAATGTTTTAAAATAATAGCTACTTTGGGGGAGGGTAGTCCAATTTTGTAACTTGTTTATTATGTGGGGGGAGAGGCTGTTTCAGTATGTGGATCAGAATTTGCAGTGACCCAGGAAAACTGGGGGGGGGGGGGGTGAGAAAATGGGGGAAAATTTATGCGGATGTATCTTATTATTGTGTTGTCATCCCTTTGTTGGGATTTACTGGCTGTATTTTGAGATTGTTGATTATTAAGCCTGTTGTATCTTCAATAAAAAGTTGAAACATAATAGCTACTACTTTGAAAGCACTGTTTCACATAAATAGGCTAAAACATTTTCTTTTTCTGTTTCATCAATCGAAATCATGTACTTTGTATTATTATTGCTAGCTGAGGATCCAAACAAATTTAATACTGTTGTCGACTGGTCTCCTGAATGTGCTCTGTTGACTACTCTGAGTAATCTCCTCTCCACCCCCCCCCCCCCCCCCCCCCCAAAAAAAAAGGATTTTCCTGCTCTGTTTGGATCCTCCTTACTTTTGAAGTTCTACTGTGAACTTCTACACGGGGAATCTCTAATTAGAAAATTAATGGTATAAAAAACAAAGCTTAAAAGTTTGCATATGTGTTTGCATATCTAGTGGTGCTTAGATGGCAACTCTGGCTATATCATCTACTATAATAAAACGCTCCCTCAGCATTCTGAAGACAACGTTCTGAAGTCATCAGCTCACTCCCTGTCCCTGAAGGGTTCGTTACTTCATGGTGGTGAAGCCCTCCAACTCAGTGTCTGTGCCCCGCCCTCGCGTCAAACATGATGACGTCGAGGGCGGAGCACAGACGGTGAAGGGACGCGGACGGCGGAAGAGAGCAAGACGGACACCAGCCACGGACAGGAGCCGAGAGGGGGAGGGTGCTCAACACACGGAAGCATCCGGGGAGCCGACGCGGAGGAGGACGCAGCCTTCAGAGCCGGGGAGATGCCGTCCGAGAGCCTACCCCCCAAGGAAAAGGCACTCTATGCTACAGACTCGCTGCCAACATCCCCAAACACCCGCACAACACAGCACCCCCACACCAAACCCCAGTGCTGTCGTCATGGGAAAAAGCAGAACACAAGAGAAAGACGAGAAGTACTTCACAAAAAAAAAACAAAAAAAAACAACCTTTAATTCTCTCTCCCCAAAATCACAAGTGAGGGAGAGAATAAAGCAGCAATCGGGAGCCTAAGTGCAGCCATCATTAGGTGTTGCTAACTACTGAATGGAAAAAAAAACTCCCAGGGAATTTGCATGTCTTCTTTCTCCACCCCCCCCCCCCCCCCCCCCGCCCCCTTCTTTTTAAAAGCGCTTTTTCCTTGTCATCAAGCAGATGAAGCCATTACGTAGGGGTTATGTCCATCAACCAGCAGGGGAGATAGAGAGCACTCAAACTTTCACAGTGCCCTCTTGGCCAGCTAGCTCCACTGCCTCTTCAGTATTCTCTATCTCCCTTAGCAGGGTGGCTGCAGCTTGTTTGAGCTCCAGAAAAATCTGCCGGGAGGTGGTTCCTGGCTTGCCAGTTGTTAACCGGGGTTGGAGGCTATAGCAGCTTCATTTTAAAGGCACATAGGTTAGCCCTTTCCCTGCCTTATCCATACCTCTGTGGATGTGGACATATTGCCTTGTTTTCCCTGTCCTTACCCACCAACAGTGGATGCAGGCATATAGGTTCGCCCTTTCCCTGCCTTTCCCACTCATCTGAGCCTCCGGAGTCTTCAATACCTCTGCTTTCCTCACAGCTTAAAAAAAAAAAAAAAGTCGTGTCGCGTTTTTAAACGCAGAGACGCTGGAACAGAGGTTTTTGACCTGATTTTCAGCAGGATCGTAGTTGTACACTAGAGCCTTTGAGGTAAGAGTGTTTTCCAACTCCTCCGGGGTAGGCCCGCGATCGGGGCGATTTTGGCGCAAAACCGCCATTTTGGATTTTACCGCCGTTTTTCGGCGATGGCTGCGGACAATGTAAAACGCTGTTCCACTTGTGGCAAGCGCAAATCAGCAGCAGGGCTCTGTAAATCGTGCTGTATTGGCGTACGAGCCGGCCCGAGCATGGTGAGCGATGTTTCTTCCCGCTCTGAGCTGGCAGCGGGCGCCATTTTGCTTACACCGCATGGCGCGGCCTCCGTGGACACGGAGAGACCTCAGCTGGGTGGGCACCTCGAGATGAGGTTATTTCAGGAGTGGCTAGCACCGGACAGGATTTGGGTGCCCAGGGTGAGATTTTCTCCCCGGATTTTGTGCTTTTGCTGCATAAAGCATACATGATGAAAAGAGCCCTTCCTCAAGGGTCGCCTGAGGCTCCTCTGATTGCCCCCCCCGATGGATTCTGATCTGGGACTGCCCAGTGAGGCTTTTTTCCCGGATGCTTGGCCTAAAGATAAGCGCAGAAGGGTTAATTCCCCTTCAGATTGTGGTGCACCTTTTTCCCCCCCGTGGTCGGGGTGTGAGGATGCGGAGAACTCTGACAGACGTTCTTGGTCTGAGGAACCAGAGTCAGGTGCGGATTTACCACAGGATCTGGATGATCCCTCCGCGGTGAGGATTTTCCACCGTGATGAGCTGCCAGCGCTTATTTCAGATACCCTGCAGGCCCTCTCGATTGAAGAACCTGACAGTGGCATGGCCTCCTCGGGTAATCCCAGGATGGCTAGTACCAAGAAAGCTGCTCAGGCCTTCCCTTTGCATGACTCCATCCTAGAGCTTGTTTCGGCTCAGTGGGCTGACCCCGAGGGACCTTTGAGAGTTTCCAGGGCTATGGGGCAGTTATATCCTCTGCGTGAGGGACATATGGCTCGTTTTCAAATGCCTACAGTGGATGCCCTAGTCACTGCGGTGACAAAGAGAACTACCCTCCCTGTTGAAGGAGGTGTTGCCCTGAAGGATGTTCAAGACCGTAGGCTGGAAACAGCGTTGAAACGGTCCTTTGAAATTGCAGGTCTCACTGTTCGGGCGTCTGCATGCAGCTGTTATGCTGTGAGAGCCTGCCTAGCTTGGCTACAACAGGCAGTGGCTCAGCCCGGAGATGGAGCGGAGCCCTTCTTGGATGTGGCTCCGCGGATGGAGGTGGCCTTGTCCTTTCTGGCTGATGCCCTTTATGACCTTGTCAGAGCTTCGGCTAAACAAATGGCAGTAGCAGTGGCGGCTCGCCGTCGTCTGTGGCTACGACACTGGGCAGCGGACATGGCCTCTAAGCAAAGGTTGGTGAAGTTGCCTTTTCAAGGACTTCTCCTATTTGGTGAGGAGTTAGAGAAAATTGTGAAAGGCCTGGGTGATCCAAAACCCCAGCGCTTGCCCGAAGATAGGCAGAGGCCTTCCTCTAAGGGCCAGGTGGTCCACTCCTCGTACAGACCTCGCTTCCGTGAAGCTAGAAGGTACCGCCCGGGGCGTTCTGCTGGGTTCACTTCTCGTGCCCGTGGTCAGCAGAGGAACTCCTTTCGCTCGGACAAGCGTTCCGCAGCTGGTGGCTAAAGACCAGGAGTTCAGGGGCGACCCTCTCAATGATGGTGCGCCGGCCCTCTCCTCGATGCCTGTCATCGGAGGATGGCTTTCCCTCTTTGTCGAGGAGTGGGCCAAGATTTCCTCAGATCAGTGGGTTCTGGACCTGATCAGAGATGGATACAGTATAGAATTCAACGCCCCAGTAAGAGACGTGTTTGTGGAGTCCCGATGCGGTTCTGCCGTTAAACGGGCGGCGGTGGAGGAGACTTTACAAGGTCTGATTCAGTTAGGGGCAGTGACCCCGGTGCCTCCCGCCGAGCAAGGCTGCGGCCGATACTCCATCTACTTTGTGGTGCCGCGAAAAGGACTTAAAAGAAGTGAACAAGTCCTTGAGAGTGCGGCATTTCCACATGGAATCCCTGCGCTCCGTCATTGCGGCGGTTCAGCCAGGTGAGTTTCTCACGTCTCTAGACCTGAAAGAAGCTTACTTGCACATTCCGATTTGGCCCCCGCACCAGAAGTTTCTGAGGTTTGCGGTGTTGGGAAAACATTTCCAGTTCAGGGCCTTGCCTTTTGGCCTCGCCACAGCTCCCCGAACCTTTTCGAAGGTAATGGTGGTAGTAGCTGCTTTTCTCAGGCGAGAAGGTATCAGGGTTCACCCGTACCTAGACGACTGGCTCATCAGAGCACACTCTGCAACAGAGAGCTTACAAGCTACAGCCAGAGTGGTCTCAGTACTGCAATCTCTAGGCTGGGTCGTCAATATGGCCAAAAGTCACCTGTCCCCTTCACAATCTCTAGAGTTTTTGGGGGCCAGGTTCGACACAGTCTCGGGCTATGTGTTCCTACTTGAGCTAAGGCGGTGCAAGCTTCAGAATCAGGTCCGTCTGCTCCTGAGGATGCCCCGCCCGCGAGCTTGGGACATTGTCCAGCTGCTGGGATCGATGACAGCCACGATGGAAGTGGTACCCTGGGCGAGAGCGCACCTGAGACCTCTACAGTATTCCCTACTCTGGAGATGGTCTCCTATTTCTCAGGATTACCAATGCAGACTTACTTGGCTCCCTGCGGCCCGTCTCAGCATGGAGTGGTGGCTCTCGGACAGCATGCTGCGGCGAGGAATGCCGCTGACGCTCCCCGTTTGGTGCCTAGTGGAAACAGATGCCAGCCTGAAGGGCTGGGGCGCACACTGCAAGGGGAAGCATGCCCAGGGTCTATGGACATCCGAGGAGTCGGAGTGGTCCATCAACCGCCTAGAGTTGAAAGCGGTGTTTCAGGCGCTTCTGGCCTTTCAAGTGACCCTGGAAGGATTGGCTGTCAGAGTGATGTTGGACAACACGACAACGGTGGCCTATATAAATCGACAAGGCGGAACAAGGTGCAGAGCACTAGCCGCGCAGGCCGAACTGATTTGCCACTTGGCCGAGCTGCATCTTCAGTGTCTGTCGGCAGCTCATATTGCAGGTCAGAGCAATGTGCAGGCCGATTATCTGAGCAGGCATCAGATTGATCCAGCAGAATGGAATCTGGCAGACGAAGTATTCCTGCAGATCTGTGCCAAATGGGGCAAGCCCGTGATGGATCTAATGGCGACAAGTGCCAATACCAAAGTCCCGTGCTTCTTCAGCAGACGGAGAGATCCTCGCTCGGCGGGGTTGGATGCTTTGGCTCAACCCTGGCCTCCGGGTCTACTTTATGTGTTTCCCCCATGGCCCCTGATAGGGCGCCTGCTCTTGCGGATTCGGCTGCACCCAGGAGAAGTGGTCCTCATCGCCCCGGATTGGCCAAGGAGACCTTGGTATGCAGACCTCCGACAGATGTTCCTGGAGGCTCCTCTGTCGTTACCTCTGGTACCGAACCTCTTGACTCAGGGACCGGTAGCCATGGAGGACGCCGGCCGCTTTGGTCTTACGGCATGGCTATTGAGAGGGCGCAATTGAGGGATAAAGGTTATTCCAATAAAGTTATTTCCACTCTCCTGCAAGCCCGCAAGTGGTCCACTTCCGTGGCTTATGCCAGGATTTGGTGCCTGTTTGAGTCTTGGTGTGCTTCCAGAGCCATTATTCCAATGCGGGCTCCTGTCTCGCCGATTCTGGACTTTTTGCAGGAAGGTATACAAAAAGGCTTGGCCTATAATTCCCTGCGGGTGCAGGTGGCAGCGTTGGCCTCCCTTCGTGGTAAGGTGGAAGGCGTGTCTTTGGCTGCTCACCCAGATGTGGCACGGTTTCTTAGAGGGGTGCTTCGGCTCCGACCTCCAGTGCGAGCACCCTGTTCAGCTTGGAACCTGGGGCTAGTTTTGAAAACCCTGCAGGCATCTCCTTTTGAGCCGCTTCGGCGAGCATCGGAGAAAGACTTGACACTGAAGGCCGTTTTTCTGGTGGCCATTACCTCGGCGAGACGGGTGTCAGCTCCAGGCGCTGTCCTGTAGAGACCCATTTCTGCAATTTTCAGAGTCCGGAGTCACGGTTCGGACCGTGCCTTCCTTTATGCTTAAGGTGGTTTCAGCCTTTCACTTACCCCAGCCTATTTTCTTGCCCTCTTTTTCAGAGGAAGAGTTTCCAGAATCTTTTGGGCAGCTGCACCTTTTGGATGTGCGCAGGACTCTGCTGCAGTATCTGCGAGTTACTAACTCTTTCAGGACTTCTGATCATATGTTTGTTTTGCTATCCGGTTCTCGCAGAGGGCCTCCAGCGTCTAAAGCCACTATTGCCCGCTGGCTCAAAGAAACTATCTTTTCAGCTTATCTGCTGGCCGGCAGGGTTCCGCCTGTAGCTTTTAAGGCACATTCTACTAGAGCGATTTCTTCCTCTTGGGCTGAAACTGGAGCACTCTCTCTTCAAGAGATATGCAGTGCAGCAACATGGGCTTCTAAGCTCTCCTTTGCCCGACATTACAGGCTGGATGTGGCTGCCAGGAGGTATGCGCGTTTTGGTGCACAAGTGCTAGCGCGTGTTGTGGCTTGTTCCCACCCTATCTAGGGATTGCTTTGTTACATCCCATACGTAATGGCTTCATCTGCTTGATGACAAGGAAGGGAAAATTAGGTTCTTACCTTGGTAATTTTCTTTCCTTTAGTCATAGCAGATGAAGCCATGAGCCCTCCCTGTATGATTGTCTGTATGCTGTGAATCTGCTTTTCAGGTTCTGTTCTAATTTCCTGAAGTTCCTTCCTTGGGAGAAAGTTGGAAAACAATCTTCAGGATTCATGTTCAGTTTAAATTTAGGAGGATGTGTTCATTCCCTCCAGCATGTTTTTTTTGGAGGATGTGTTGATTCTCTCCAGGAGGCGCGTGTGTTCCCCTCCACTTATAAAATAAGGAGGATGAGTTTATTCCCTCCAGGAGGATGTGCATTCCCTCCTTTATGAGTTCATGCCCTTGTGATGGGCCATCGTTCGCTGTGAGGAAAGCTCTTGTGATTCCCATTGCGGTTTGCCATACTGCTTTGGAAGCTTCAAATACTGAAGAGGCAGTGGAGCTAGCTGGCCAACAGGGCACTGTGAAAGTTTGAGTGCTCTCTATCTCCCCTGCTGGTTGATGGACATAACCCATACGTAATGGCTTCATCTGCTATGACTAAAGGAAAGAAAATTACCAAGGTAAGAACCTAATTTTCCCATATGAAAGAACTAACAAATGTATTCTAACAGATCTCCCCTAACACTTCTCTTCCATGGCTTCAAAATCCCACATTTTATGTAGGAATGCTGCACTGCAAAGGAAGCAGCTGCCTCAAACAGCAAGAGCGGTCAAAGAGAATCTGTTTCCAAAAATGCACTACATCGCTGTTTGGTTCCTTTTCTACTCTCCACGAGGAGAGCTCTGTCTATCACTTGAGGTGTTTTGGGTATCAAAAAGAAACACTTCCATTCAAATGACAGCACCCCTTCAGGCAGTACACTGAAACAAATTCCTGCGGAGATAACAACTGAAAACACAGAAAGCCAGATCATAACAGTAGGCTAGTCTGGAGGGACTAAAGGAAAACAAATTAGCAGGTAAGATCTAATTTTTCCTTCCTTTGCATTCCTCCAGACCAGCCTAGACAGATGGGAAGTACCAAAGCAGTGAGCATCAAGGGTCGACCTGCAGCCTGCAGTCTCTTCAGTACTGGCACTCAAGGACACTTTCCTACCTCACAGAAAAAGAGACCGAGGCACAAAAGAGTCTCCAGACAACATCAGCCATATAAGGAAAACACTGTATACTCTGTTGGCAGAGAAAAAAAAATTGCAGTGAACCAATGTATGGCTGAACCACCACATCAGCAGTTATTGGAGCATGCTGAGTTAGAGCAGTACCAAGTAGGAGCTAGGGCCTAATCACAATCAAAAGTTCCAGAAGAGAATATAACCTATCCATCTAGTCACGTCTGGAGGAATGCTAAAGAAGATGTTTTTCTCATCTCTTCTGAGAATGATGCCTGTATAAAACAAAGTTTTGGGGGGTTTTTTGGAGGAAAGAAAGATTTTTAAAATTCTGAATTCTCTAGGAACAACTTAGACCAGACTGATGCAGATTAGATGCAGAAAGAAAGTAAGCAGTTAACCAGAGCATATCTAAAAGAGCCCTCAGAGCAGAAATTAACAAAGCAAATGTCTGTTAGATATGTGCATGGGCAAAATGTTTTCCGTTTATTTGGCTTTCCTCCTTCCCCCTTCCCATTTTTGGGGTATGTTTCTGGATATTTCACACATTTGCTTTAAACTTTTTTATATGCATTAGAATTCTTTTATGTGCCAAATTGATTGGACATGCATTAATTTGTGGGTTAATGTGCATGCAATTGATTTTCCCCATTAAGATGCACTAACAAATGCATACCCTCTAATGCTTATTGATGTATTTTTGTAACTTTGTTTTTATTATGTCTTTATTGTTTGCTTTTAAAAAACTCTAATCCTTTAAATCCAGCAAGTATAAAAAGTCCCATTTAACTTGTCACATCGAATGAAGGAAAAGACTTAAGATGCTCGGCTTACCATTGTATATTTTCAACTGTAACTGCCATGCAAACTTCCTCTCAGTCATAAAAACCTCTGTTGAGTAAATTTTGTTCTTTATTGATTATTTTTTCTTTTTCTCTTTCTTGTTTTAATAAAATAATATTACAAATATCATCCATATCAGGAACACTAAAGCTCAAGGACACTTATATTAATATGGCTCTCATCAGTTTGCTCAACAGAGCACCTCTGTTTCATGGTTTGCTTCTTCAGGAGTCAAACTGCCATCCGTTCACATTCTGTGTCCCACTGTTATTCCTTTGATTCGTTCTTGACTGTTTTTAAAAGTATATTTAATGTCTGCCTTGGATGCCTGTCATGAAATTCTAATTAACATTGTTACTTTTTACAAAATGAGATGACCAGCATGATTTGCCTGTAAGGGTGCATCATCTGCTAACAGTGCAGTGAAAGAGTAGAAGAGATTCGGCACTGTTAACATCTGTTTTTGAAACATTTTGCATATAACTATATAATAGCAGATGAAAGTGTACACATACTGCTCCGGCAAGTCTAAAGGTCAGTGAGGTCTTGTCGCACGCAGTGCCTCCACCCAGAGGGAAGCCAAACAGCAACACTGGGAGCCGTGGTTCTGCTAAGAACCCAGTTCATAGGAAGAACTGTGACAGTTAGTGGGTCAGAGGCTGGGAAAGGGACAGAAAGAGAATGCCCTGGTATGTTGGGGGAGATGGATAGAGGAAAAGAAAAGGGGAGTGTGTGAGCTCCTCTATGGGAAGGAAGGCAGAGGAGAGAATAAGCACCTGGGTTGGGTTGGAAGTTGGGCCAAATGTTTTGTGGGTATCCACTTGTTCTAACTCTGTAGCTTTTTTGAAAAAGTAGAAGTACATCAAAGAATGTTTGACCATTAACCTATGTGATCAAATTTTCATGTTTGTTACATACTTGGACACATTCAAGGAGAAAGACTCAATGCATGCACATTTAGACTTGCCATCTATCTTCAGAAATGTATGGCTCATCGAATCGTAAGCTTGTTGTTTTTTTTTCTTGTTTTTTTTTTAGTGATTACTTTGTCCTTTAATTTCCACCATTCATATATTACAGAGAGGGTAGAAGAACCAATTTATTCTATTCCCTTTCCATTGCAGTTGTTACTCTGTTCTAAAACTCAAAAATCTCTTTCAGTATTGATGATATTTATTGAAACTCCAGTAAGGTCTTTGACAGCTTGAGGTTCTATTATTTAAAAAAAAAAAAGGAAATTGAATTGGAATTTTCATCTTTTAGATAAGTGATGGAAAATAAAACCCTGGTGGGGGGGGGGGGGGGGGGGAGGGAAGGGGTGGAGAGAATCATTCAGTACTGACATTTGATGGCTGGATCTTTGTTGCGTGACCTTGGCTGAGCACTGAGGGAATATAAAATGGGGGAAGAATAAATATTTATTCTATAAGTATGGGATCAGTCAGGTTATGAGAAGTATCATTAATTTGCTTTTTTTCATATTATGCCCAGGGTTATGCCTTTACATTCAGTACAAGCATCAACATTGATGATGATAAGGTCTTATCATATAAATCCTGAATTCCAATCATTTTCTACTCAATGTATGCAGTAATCACTATGATGCCTGATTAATACATGGATCCCATCCTTTGCTTTCTTATTTTTGTTCTATAATTTTTTTTTTATTTCTTTGCATCATAACTTAGAAAAAGGGTAATTTTGCACATAAGTCTAGCATCAAAATTTCTTGGAAATGTTTTTAGTGTATTGTAGTACTTAATTTTAATGTTTGCATTTGGTCTTTTTTTTTTTTTTTGCTGCTGAGGGTTTCTCTCGCTAGAAGAAATTCATATTATCCTATTTTATCTCTAGACTGTCAACTTTGATCTAACAAAGAACTACCTGGACCTCATTATAACGTACGCAACACTAATGATAATGCTGTCTCGGATTGAGGAGAGGAAAGCTATTATAGGGTTATATAATTATGCCCATGAAATGACACATGGGGCAAGGTAAAAATCGTCTTTTAAATCTCATTGATTTTTGAGAACTTTTTTTTTTTTTTAATGGTGACCACATTTCACCATAGTGTTTGTGTTTCACAGTGATCGAGAGTATCCACGTCTTGGGCAAATGATTGTTGATTATGAGAACCCCTTGAAAAAGATGATGGAAGAGTTCGTACCCCACAGTAAAGTAAGAGTGAATTTCTTAAATGTTTTTATATATTTTGTTGTGCATTTTGGGGACCTTTTACTAAGCTGCGGTAAAAGGAGCCCTTCTCTAGCGGCAGCTGCCTGCCGTCTTTGTCGTGTGCTAAGACCCCTTTTACCGCAGTGGGTAAAAAGGCTGAAAAAAGAAATGGCCATGCGGTACGTTCACATTTGCTGTGCAGTCATTTCATGGGGGAGCACTTACCGCCACGCATCAAGGTGGCGGTAAGGGCTCCTGTGCTAACCCGGCGGTAAATGGACAGCGTTTGATGCTGCCCGATTACCACCAGGTAACCTCCTGCGGAAATGTTTCTTAAATATTTCCGCTAGCACTGGAAATGACGTGAGCTGGGGGTGGGGCTAGCGCAGGCACCCGCGTTGGGTTGGTGGTAGTTCTGAGTTGCCATGCAGGCAACCCTTTAGTAAAAGGGCTTCTTTATATACTTACACTCTTATTTTGAAGCGCAGATAATCTTTTTTTTCAGTATCTTGACTGTAAAATTTGACACATCTCTGGAAGTACAAATATTATATGTTTATTAAATTACATTTTTACCCACTTGCTTAACAGAAACTCATCATATGAGGAGCAATGTCATGAAAATTACAATTCACAGCAAGCAAACAAAATTGAAAGCAAAATGAAATATAAAATGAATAGTTAAAAAATTGTACGAAAACAAAGTGCAAACATAAAACACTCCCCACAGTCATATCATAAACTTAGCAAGCAATAAAAGTCCAATACACCTTAATAATACCACAGCTAAATGGCAAAAATGGACTTGTCTAAAGACTATTTGGAACATTTTACAACTTTTTTGGGATACTATTGTCATCCACTTTGGGTTTAAAGTGGAATAGAAATGCTTAAACTAAATTGAGCAAAACAGTGGAGGATTAGCCAAGTGGTTAGTGCAGTGGACTATGATCCTGGGGGACTGGGTTCGATTCCCACTGCAGTTCCTTATGACTCTGAGCAAGTCACTTAACCTGTATATACTAGATATACAGTAATACCTCTGTTTTCGTTTACTTCGGTTATCGTCGGTTTTGGTTTTCGTCGATTTTTTTCTGCGAAAAATTTGTCTCGGATTTCGTCTGTTACCTCAGATTTCTCCGGCGTGCCCACGTGACCTCGCTGCTAATTTTGCAAAAACAAAGGGCGACCCACGTGTACTCCTCAGGAAATAATTTCCTCAGTTTTTGTCTGTTTTAGATTTCGCCGATTGTTTTCAAACGGATTATCAACGAAAACCGAGGTATCACTGTATCGCCTTTCTGTTTTTTTTTTTTTTTCTGCAACTACATTCAAAGCGGTTTATAAAGTCCCATTCCCAACAAGTAGGGAGGAGTGGCCTAGTGGTTAGGGTGGTGGACTTTGGTCCTGAGGAACTGAGTTCGATTCCCACTTCAGGCACAGGCAGCTCCTTGTGACTCTGGGCAAGTCACTTAACCCTCCATTGCCCCAGGTACAAAAAAGTACCTGTTTATGTAAGCCGCATTGAGCCTGCCATGAGTGGGAAAGCGCGGGGTACAAATGTAGCTAAAATAAATAAACCCTCCATTGCCCCATGTAAGCCGCATTGAGCCTGCCATGAGTGGGAAAGCGCGGGGTACAAATGTAACAAAACAAAAAAATTCTCATGCCAAGTGTGTCAAAAAAAAGCACTTTATTAGATCTTCACCAAGACCTGACATGAATTGTGTTTCGGCCTAGGTGGCATGGAACTTTGTTTTTGTTCTCCTCCACTTTTTTGCTTATAAAACAAATAAAATAAAAGCAATTTTTAAGCATGCTTTTTATTCAAGCATTTGGGTGTTAATAGTACAGTAGTGGATTGTAGCTGATCAGGCTTAAGATGTAAGTAATATTTGTGATTATGGCACATTTTTTATCATTTAGTGTAATTTGTTATGTGTGTTTTAGAGATTGTGAATTTGTTGTCTTGAGTAATGGATAGGTAGGCAATACTTAATTTTTTATAAATAAGTAATTTAAAATAGGTAATCCTGTAGAGACCTGACTTCCAAAGGAAGGAAGAGTGTATAGGGCCAATACAACCAACGGTTCTGTCCTTACTATTCTTTTATCATATTTCCTTAAGTGAGGTAAACTTAAGTAGAGAACCCTGAGATTAACATTGGGTAGATCAGGGGTTCCCAACCTTCTTGGGTGCAGTGATGCCTTTTTAACATCCAAAAAATGTTGTAGGGAACCCCCCATCAAAAAAAAGAAAAATCCTGTTCTGTCTAGTCTCTCCTTCCTTCCATCCTCTCATCCTCCAGCATCACTTTTTTTTTCTCTCAGCCAGTTCCTCCCCATCCGCTCTCCTCAGATTTTTCCTCTCCATTCTTGCATAATCCGTAGGCCATCCATACCAGTCTCTCTCTCTCTCTCTCTCTCTCTCTCTCTCTCTCTCTCTCTCTCTCTCTCTCTCTCTCTTCCCAGCACCCACCCCACCAGTCTCTTTTTCTGCAGTCCTCCTCCACCAGTATGTCTCACTCTCCAAACCCTTTCCATTCAGTTCTTTCTTCTCCTCTTTGGTTTCTCCCCATACTCAACTCTCTTCCCAAGCTCTTCTGACTAGTTAGTATCTATCTCTCTCAAGTCTCATTTCACTAATTTCTCCTCCTAACCAAGTTGTCAATCTGCCAATCTTTTCACCCCTTCCCGGTATTTCTTGATTTATTTTTGAAAATTAAATAAAAAAAAAAACAGCCATGTGTGTTTTCAGAGTTAAGAAGAATCTTCCAAATCTCTTTTAATATAATCTTTTTATTAGCTAATTCTGTTTTTAAATGTCACTTTAAAAACATACCTAAAATCCTCTTAATGTTTTAAATTTTTGTATTTCCTTAGTTCTTCAAGTTTTAGGTACTTATGCACCTGGTTACTAGACAGTCGTTGCTAGAATAGCATACTTGTGGTCACATGATTGGTTTTATAGGAAAAGAAAAACACCTCATTTGCTTGTCCTTTTTATGTAGAGATGGTTGAACACTCCAGGGTTTCTTTTCATCAAACATTTTTTTCATTGTTTTGCAGTCTCTGTCAGATGCACTTATTTCACTCCAGATGGTTTATCCTCGAAGAAATCTCTCAGCTGACCAGTGGAGGAATGCACAACTATTGAGCCTCATCAGTGCCCCCAGTACAATGTTAAATCCTGCACAGTCTGATACAGTAAGGTTCTTTATACTTTGTATATTTCAGGTGTGTGAGAGAATTGCATGTTTAATTACTTATCAGTTATTTTATAATTTTCATTAGAGGTCAGATGTTTTGTCTCTTAACAATCCCTGCATGTTAAAAAAAAAAAAACATATGCTAAGTTCTGCCCACCGATGTGAGCGGTGCCCACAGCATTATCAGCGCAACTGTTTCTGAGGCACTCCACTTCTTGGAGCAGATCACAGAGACTGTGTGCTGTTATTTGGGAACATTCAGTTAACCATCTATTTTCCTGCAGTGGGAACACTTTATTCAACATCGGCTCGGTGGTAGAGGCTAAGCCCGCAGTGGTGTTAGCGCAACCCTTTCTGATCCACGCTGTTGAAGGGACATGCCTAAGGGGCATGTTATGCCCCTGAGTGTGCCCCTTTGTCGGAAACTTTGTGCGAAGTTTGCAAGTTTTATGTATTATTTTATTTTCCATTGATATAACATTGTCTTTTTTAAACACTGTTTTTTTTATGCATTGGCTGTTAGTTTGTGTAGCCTGTCTACTAGGCTGGACAACCCCCTGTAGTCAAGATTTGTCTTCAAATTGGGGTTGTCAGGATACTGGGGGTTTTTCCTCTTCTGTATTTCAGAATTATTCTAATGAGTTTCTTTCTAATATTGAAGTAATAATAGGAAATCATTTATCTAGTAGATCTAAGAGAACAAGTAAACTTTTCTCTGTCCCTAAGAATTTAATTCTTATTAAGCTTCAAGATGAATGTCAAAAATCAGATTTTATTCCAGTCCCTAGTTTTTACTTCAGTGCTTGATCAGTCTGTAGCAAAAGTTATCTTATTAGGGATCTGATTGGAGATACAGTTAGGGTTTGCGTTTATAACTGAAACCTGGATTATTAATGAAGACACCTGTATTTTTATTCTTAATCATCCTTGATTAGATAAGAAGGGTGGAGTTACTGCAGTCATTTTTAAATCTTTTTTTTATAGTGTCAATAGTAGCTACTATCTCTTCCCCAGATCTAGAATTGTTGTGCTATATAAGCTGGTGGACTCTGATTTTGAGGGAAATATTGGTTTGATAGTACTTTATCGACCACCAGGGAAATGGAACTCAATTTCCATACAATTGCAAGAATTTCTTTTTACTCATCTATAAATTTTTCTTCGCTCTTATCAATAGGTGATATTAATCTTCACTTAGAGCTTACAGAAGACTTAGAAGTTTCTAGTTTTCTTTCTGTTTTGGATTCAGTAGGATTATAGTGATAGTGCCCTTGTAGTAGTACTAGTATAAGTCTCTGGTGAGGCCCCATTTTAAAGTACTGTGTGCAGTTCTGGAGACCACACCTACGGAAAGATATATAAACAGGATGGAGTTGGTCCAGAGGGCAGCTACAAAATTAGTAAGTGCTCTCAGTCATAAAACATATAGGGACAGGCTTAGGAACCTCAACTTGTATATGCTGGAAGAGAGGTGAGAGAGACGGGCTATGATAGAGATGTTTAAGTCATCAGTGGCGTCAATATACAGGAGGTGAGCCTTTTTCAAATGAAGGAAAACTCTGGAATGAGGGGGCATACGATGAAGTGAAGACTTAGGAGGACTCTAAGAAAATACTTTTTCACCGAAAGGGTGGCGGATGCATGGAATGGCCTCCTGTTGGAGGTTCTGGAGACGAGGACTATCAGAATTTAAGAAAGCATGGGACAGGCATGTGGGTTTCCCTTAGGAAAGGAAGAGATAATGGTTACTGAGGATGGGCAGACTGGATTGACCATTTGACCCTTATCTGCCGTCATGTTTTTATCATCCTTAATTTAATGTCAACCCACACATGAAAAAGGACATAGTTTGATTTTATAGCTGCTACTCAGGGTATTTCAGCTAATTTAAATATTACAGATGTAAATAGGGAAGTCATTCCCTGATCAGATCATTTTTTTCTAGCTAATTTTACATTGTCCTTGAGACAATATAGAATAAATTCTTTTTTTTTAACAAATTGATCAGAAAACATATGAATGCTAATGCTTTCTGGAACTTGGCTATTCCTCTATTAAATTTCGATGTTTTTAATCCTTCACTTTCATATAACATCTGGTATAATTTACTTTCAAAAACTAGGGGTGAATTGGCTCCATTAATCAAGAAAACCGTTTCCTTTACTCATAAAGCGAAATCGTATTATCAAGATTTGGCTAAATTAAAAAATGATTGCTGTCGAATTGAACATAAATGGCGACTTTCTCATGATAACCTATTAAGATCTGAATGGGAAAAAAGAGATATAGATCTTTCAAATTGTACTTTGTAAAGCTAAAAAATTCTATTATGCTTCATTGATAGTTCTCCCTCATCTTCCAAAATGCTGTTTACTATCTATAAGGAGATAATGCCTGATTCTCATGCTGGTATAGATACTGATTTGTATCCTCCTCCTGCTTCAGCACTGTATTTTTCAGACAAAGTTGTAAAAATTAGGGAATTAGTTCCCCTAGACCGGATAAAGTTGTATACTTGTCATACCTGACCGGTGGAGGTACAATCTGTCCCCATGGATAGACTCTGGGAGAGCTTCCATTCTATTCCAGAAAATCAGGTAGTTCCTCTTCTATCTGAACTGATCTCTGCATCATGCACACTAGATTGTTGCCCAGTTTATCTTTTGAGATGACCACCTCAACAAATAACTGAATGGGTTTCAGCGTTTTTGAATTCTCTCTTTTCTTTAGGACACTGTCTTCCTAAATTAGGGGTAAGAAAATGGTGCCTATCTTAAAGAAGAAAAAAATAATTCTGATCCTAGTATTCCTGTGAACTTTTATCCTATAGCTAGAATACCGATTCTTGCTAAGTTATCAGAATCAATTGTTACTTCTCAGTTGGTTTCCTATTTAGATAAGGTTTCTTGTCTTAATCCCTCTCAATCTGGGTACAGAATTTACTCTTCTGGCCTTGGTATCAGATGGTAAGTCACTAATGTCAAGAGACAAAGCCATGGTGTTGCTGCAGTTTGATCTGACAGCAACATTTGATACAGTGGACCCTGATATTCTATTGTTTAAAATTAATTCAGTTGGTATTTCTGGCATAGTCTTCAGTTGGTTTAAAGAATTTTTGTCCATTAGACAATATTCTGTTAGGATGAAAAATGAGTGTTCTGATATATGGATACCACCTTTTAGAGTTCCTGAAGGTTCACCTTTATTGCCAGTTTTATAAAGCTACTTGAATGGATGTGGAGTCAATGAAATCAACAACTGAAAACAAATGATGAAATCAGACTCACTGTGATAGCAAAAAAAATACGTGAAGGTAAAGCATGTTACACTAAGAGGAAAGAAAAAGCCTCAAAGAGCTCCAGACCAATAGATCTATAGAGCTGAAAACGATCTACATGGATCTATTCCTCATCATTGTCTAAAAAAACCTTCCTCTATCCACAAAAATCCATTTTGAAACGTAGTCTTCAAAATGGCAATTAAGTGTATTTTTGGTTTTTGCACATTTTGAAATTTAAGTGTCAAATGCTGTCACCATATACTGTTCATATGTAATGTTGTCCAAAACAAAAACACACATAGACTCCAGGAATATTTAGCTTGAATATGTCGTCTATCCTGGGGTCATAAATTCCAACGCTCAACAATCCCCCGGACCAACATTGGCCAGCGTTTCGCTCATGCTTAAATAAGCAATGCTGCTTCAGGGTCCTGACGATGGGTGGAAAAGACAAACAGCAACTCAGCACTCCACTGTCCGACGTATTTTCAGATTTGATGTGTTTTCATCAGATGTCCTCACCCCCCCCCCCCCCCCCCCCAAAAAAAATGTCAAATATGGTCCCATTTTGTTTTAAGAGTTATTTTGGTCCAGGAGAGAGACCGGAGTACATTCTTGGCATCTTATGTGTATTTCTTTTCAACAACTGTCAGCTTGGAAAGAAAGGATTGAGACTAAATTGAAAGCCCAGTTCTTAAATATTTCTTTTCCAAGGGAGCAGGGATTAGTGTACTTATTGAAACTGAAAGTCCTTGCCTCTATCCTGAAGTTTACTTATGGGAGCCATCTCTAGCTTCTACTAACCTTCCGTTTCTCTTTCCTGTCTGCTCCCTGCCCCTTTCCCCAGCATCTTCTCTTCCCCAACTCTAGTGCCTTGATGAAGGCCAGAGGAGTGAGGTCTCGAACACAGCAGGAAGAAGAGCATATGCCTCTTGAGCACATATTGTAGGGCTTCAGGAGGCTTGGAGGACTTGGGCTTAGCTGTTTTGGCAGCAAATGGGAGGAAGCAAGCAGTCACTCAGGTTTTGCTGGTTAGCTGTAGGTATCTAGGATATTGGACTGGTGGGCAGCCAGATCTCAACGTATGCAAAGAAACAACCACTGTTTCCTACTCCTGTTCATTTTATATATCCCTGTATGGAATGGATAAAGTTGTGTGCTGCCAAGCATCTACTCAGTTTAAAGGGAACATTATTCATGGTACAGAGCTTCATGCTATGTTAGAAACATTGAAACATGATGGCAGATAAGGGCCAAATGGCCCATCCAGTTTGCCCATCCTCAGTAACCACTAACTCTTCCTTTTCTATGGGATCCCACATGCCTGTCCACGCTTTCTTAAATTCTGACACATTCTTCGTCTCCACAGCCTCCAACAAGAGCCCATTCCATGCATCCACCACCCTTTTGATGAAAGAGTATTTTCTTAGAGTCCTCCTAAGTCTATTTCCTCTTCATCGTATGCCCCCTCATTCCAGAGTTTTCCTTCATTTGAAAAAGGCTCATTGATGCCATCCCTTATCTGCTGATATTTCTCTGTGCAGTATTACACATTGGCACAAAAATCCTACCCAATTGTGATTCTTTATCATTTACTTTTTTTTTTCCTTTTGCACTGGAAAAGCAAAAATTTGTACACAATTCAGTTTAGGAAGAGATTACTTGAAATGTTTGTCTTTTTTGCTGTTATTTCATATTGTCTAGAATTTGAATTTAGAGGTAAGATTTAAACTTACCCTCCGTTTACTAAGCTGCGCTAGTGGCTGCCGTGTGCTAATGCCAACACAGCCTTTGAATGGGCTTTGTTGGCATTGCCGCGCAGCAGCCGCTAGCACAGGTTAGTAAACGGGGGGGGGGGGGGGGGGGGGGGTTTGCCTTTTCCGAGTTCAATTTCAGGGTGAGTTACAAAGAGGTACACAAGTAATTTTCCTAAGTAGATTTAACAACCTAAATTGTTCCTGAGGATGGAGATGTGACTTGCTCTGGCTTTCTTACAGAGTATACTTTCTGCACTCACAGATTGATTACACGTTTGCTTTAAATCAGAGATCAATATTTTTTAGACTTTCCTGTAGTTTAATGGAGATTTAAGGAAGTAGAGGAATTGCATCCAAACTTTGTGCAAATAATTCAATTATTTTTTTGAAACAGATGCCATGTGAATACCTCTCTCTTGATGCAATGGAAAAATGGATCATTTGTAAGTAAATCTACATAAACTAATGTATTATCAAGCCAGCAGCTCAGCAGTAAGAGTGTATGATGCCATGCAGATGATCCGGGTTTTATTCCTAAGCCAGATTGCTGCAACTCAAGGCATGGAATGTTGCCAGCCTTTGAGTTACAGCAACACTTAAAATGGTTTTTTTTTTTGTCTCCAAACAAATTGTGCAAATACAGGAGACAATAACAAGCAGCAGTGGAGCTTATGTCAAACAATATCATCATACAGATATTATTAACTCTTTAAAAAAAAAAAAAACCTCTCCCCTCATCCCTCCCCCTTCAGTCCCAATACTGCAAGTTTCATTGCAAAGGGTTGGTTATATTAAGTCCAGTTGAGTAGGCATTCCAAGAGGAAGAAACTATGGTCCTCTATTAATAGTATCACTTTCTAGGAATTATGATCTGTGCTTCAGCCACAGGAGTGGTGTAATGATTAGGCTAAATGAGAGAGGGTAGCCAGTGGGTCTTTCATCTAAAGACTTGTCTTATCTAAGTGATTGTGAAAGAACTCCTGTCTGAGTTCTGGGAATAGACGTCTAGAAGACTTACAGGCTTGGTTTTGGCAAACAGCTGTGTCAGGTCTTGTTAAGCTAGTATTTTATAAAGAAAAGTAGATGCTTATATAGAATTGTCTCACAAATAGGCACCACTTTACTGAATTGCCCTCAGCAGGCACAATATTTTACCAATGTACAACTTAAGCTGCTGTTCGATGAGAAGACCAAAGAATTGGTAGTTAATGTTTCTAGAAAAATACAAAATCAGGGATCTAACATTTTAGGGAGCTATATAGGTATTTAGAACAGTGTTCCTCATCCCTATTCTTGCAAACACACTTATACAGTAGGGTTTCCTTGATTACCATAGTGAATACACTGTTGCAGTAAATTCCAAAATAAGTCCAGAAACCAGTCCACACGGTTAACCACAATAATAATGATGGAGACGACCTCAGAAGGCTGAGGTCACATGTTGGAATTGTCAGTTTTAGGTTGTCAGTCTTTCATTATTCAAAACCCTTCATTTTTTTTTTAATGTTGAGAGATATAAATATGCATATGTTTTAAAATCACTTCTCACAAAAAAATATCAGAGCTGTAATTGAATATATTTGCTGCAGCACTGATCTTTGAATAATTCCAACAGATCACCAGGTGCCCTTGGCCTGGATTGGCCGCTGTCATGGACAGGATGCTGGGCTCGATGGACCCTTGGTCTTTTCCCAGTGTGGCATTACTTATGTAAAAACACTTATCTGAACTCGATGGAGGCCATTCATTTTACTCCATGGCTTCATCTTGGGCTTTCAAATGAATTGCGTCTGAAGCCTCCTGTCAACTACCCTTCTTTGCTGGATTGCTGCATGTTTTGAATGGGTATTCAAGTGACATTGAGGCATATTTTCAAAGCACTTAGCCTTCCAAAGTTCCATAGAAACCTATGGAACTTTGGAAGGCTAAGTGCTTTGAAAATATGCCTCATTACAACTGAAGAAGTAGGGTGGTTAATAGGAGACTTTGAGGTTGATGAGAAGCATAAGATTCTGCGGCTGATCCTGAAGACCCATGCTCTTCCTGGAGGTGATTTTTATGTGCTGAGGCCTTGAAGGGCATCAGAATTTGTCCGCAGCACTGGTGTCCATGTCCATTGTATCAGATAGGAAAGGCACAGGCGTACAAGGGTGTCTAGATGCCCTTGTTGAGGAATGCACACATCAGGGCATTGAGGTCTAGCCATGCTCACTTCAGATTTCTCTACTGGTAATATTTTTCTGAGTCTCAATTGAGCATTACTGGGATTCTGAATATGAGACTGTAGAGTTCACTGAAGAAAAGGTATCCACTGAGTTGCCCTTAGATCTTACTCTTCCCCATAGGATCAGTGCTTCACTGATTTTTATCAGGGGAATGGGTCACATCATTCTATTTAAGAGATAGAGGAAGAACCCAGAGCAGAAATGTTGTATATCCTCCTGTTCCGCAGACCTCCCTTTTTAACAAAGAAGCTGTGACAGTATCCACAGAATCCTTAAAGATGTACAGATGAAAATGTAGGAGACCCCATCTCCCATTGTGTTTACCCAGTCAATATCAAAGCAAATTCTATACGTAGTCTTTAAAGCTCTCAGATTTGAGAAACAGAACTCCCACACTGTTAGATTTAGGAACTCTTGTCTCTCTTGAGCAACCTCTGTTAAGTCACACTCTTGAGTGCCCCTGAGAAAGGATAAGTATATAAGTAATGCCACACTGGGAAGGACCCAAGGGTCCATCGAGCCCAGCATCCTGTCCACGACAGCGGCCAATCCAGGCCAAGGGCACCTGATAAGCTTCCCAAACGTACAAACATTCTATACATGTTATTCCTGGCATTGTGGATTTTTCCCAAGTCCATTTAGTAGTGGTTTATAGACTTGTTCTTTAGGAAACTGTCTAACCCCTTTTTAAACTCTGCTAAGCTAACCGCCTTCACCACATTCTCCAGCAACAAATTCCAGAGTTTAGTTATGCTTTTGGGTGAAGAAATATTTTCTCCGATTTGTTTTAAGTTTACTACACTGTAGTTTCATCGCATGCCCCCTAGTCCTAGTATTTTTGTCTCCCCTCAGCCGTCTCTTCTCCAAGCTGAAAAGCTGTAGCCTCCTTAGTCTTTCTTCATAGGGAAGTCGTCCCATCCCCGCTATCATTTTAGTCGCCCTTCGCTGCACCTTTTCCAATTCTACTATATCTTTCTTGAGATGCGGCGACCAGAATTGAACACAATACTCAAGGTGCGGTTGCACCATGGAGCGATACAACGGCATTATAACATCCTCCCACCTGTTTTCCATACCTTTCCTAATAATACCCAACATTCTATTCACTTTCCTAGCCGCAGCAGCACACTGAGCAGAAGGTTTCAGTGTATTATTGACGACGACACCCAGATCCCTTTCTTGGCCGTAACTCCTAACGTGGAGCCTTGCATGACATAGCTATAATTCGGGTTCTTTTTTCCCACATGCATCACCTTGCACTTGCTCACATTAAACATCATCTGCCATTTAGCCGCCCAGTTTCCCAGTCTCGTAAGGTCCTTCTGTAAGTTTTCACAATCCTGTCGCGAGTTAATGACTTTGAATAACTTTGTGTCATCAGCAAATTTAATATACAGCTAGAATATTCTTTGAAATGCCATTGTAAATTTTCACGTATTGTTTACATTAGTATAAAGGCTATAGATTTTGGTTTTCCAGAAATACTTGAATGATCTAAACTTTTAATGTGAGCTTTTGCACATTTTTGCCTTCATTTTTTAAAAAACAGTGTTAATTGCTCAGGTGAATAGTTTGTGATACAAACAGAAGAATGTTAAAAGGAATCTTGTGTATTTATATCTGTGTTAAAATATTTCATGTACTATGAGAATATGGCGAAAGTATTATTATCTTAACATGAACTTTTATGAATAGAGTAGAAATTTGAAAGACCACCTGATTTTGTCATCCATTAATTTCTGCCTAAATATTGTGCATTTTTAGTAATTGAATGCTTTTTGTTTTTATTTTGCAGTTGGATTTATTTTGTGCCATGGAATCCTAAATTCCGATGCTACTGCTTTGAGTCTTTGGAAGCTTGCCCTTCAGAGTAGTTCTTGTCTGTCTCTTTTTAGAGATGAAGTTTTCCATATCCATAAAGCAGTAGAAGACTTGTTTGTCAACATAAGGGGGTATGTTGTTCCTTTCACCTTCCATTTAAAAAAAAAACTGTAATACTAAACTTTTAGTGTTGGCAATGTATTTCTAGCATATTTGCTACACTTATACTCCAAAAAAAAAGTATATATTATGGTTTATCAGAACAAAAATGAAGATACAAATATTCCCACTGGAACACAGAATTTCCACCTGTTAACAACCTATAATGCTTCATTGTGGCTGGTTCAGTATTGTTTTATGTTTTATAGTACAATGCAAAAACTGTTAGGTGCTTTAACTTGTTCCACAAGACTTCATTCAAGTAATTATTAAAAATAAATGCATGATGTTACTGGAGCAGCAATCCAGCGTAAATTACTGACAGAAAGATCAGCAAAGAATAGTATAGGAAATTAAAACTGATATTGAAAAGTTCTTTTTAGCAGCTCAGAGGAAGATATAAGCCATTGATCAGTTAGCAATTTTTGTGCTCCCCTACAGTTTTGGAATTGTATACTGGCCTTATAAAGATCTTGAAAAACTGGATCTATATGCAAGAAAACTCCATGTTAGAGAGAGTTTAATAATCAGTATATGCTAAGATTATATATTCCAAGATCCAAAGGAGGAATGAGTCTCATAGAAATAACAATACATATGGTGCTATTGTAGATCTCCAGGCCTATTTAACAGCATCAAGAGACTCAAATATCCAAAAATCTTTAAGGTGCTCATTTTCAAAGCTTGTAGACTTACAAAATTACATAGTTACATATGTAACTTTGTAAGTCTATATGCTTTGAAAATGAGCCTCTAAGTATGAAAATTAACATTTAGAATCTGTCTCCATCCTTACTACATAAGTGTTGCTATACTGGAACAGACCGAAGGTCCATCAAGCCCAGAATCCTGTTTCCAACAGTGGCCAATCCAGGTTACAAGTACCTGGCGAGATCCCAAAACAGTACAATAGATTTTACGCTGCTTATCCTAGAAATAAGCAGCAGATTTTTCCAAAGTCCCTCTTAATAATGGCTTATGGACTTTTCATTTAAGACACTATCCAAACCTTTCTTAAACCCCACTAAGCTAACTGCTTTTACCACATTCTCTGGCAACAAATTAAAAGTGGAGTGAAGAAATATTTTTTCTCCAATTTGTTTTAAATTTACTACTTTGTAGTTTCATTGTGTGTCCTCTAGTCTTAGTATTTTGAAGGAAATAGTGAGAATACACCAGTACAGGCAGGGAAGGAAGCAACAGAATTTATAAAACAAGAGAAAAATATTTAAAGTATTTGGTCAGCAAACAAGGAAAAACAATGGCAAATGCACAAATAGTGTGAAATACAAAATATTACTCCTGAAACTATTTTTCAGTCAAAACCAAACACACAGATGGTTAAGGAGAGGCGAACGTTAACCTGACCATTGAGAGGTTTATAGTTGCAGCCCAGGACAAATGGATTACGGATCAGATGTTCAAAGCCAGTGTAGAAAAACTGGCAAAATAGACAAATGTAGATTCTGTTGGGACATGCTGGAACCAGTTCTCTTAGATGGAAGCAAAGTTCTGATGGGAGAAAAATTCAGTGCAGGAAGGCACAATAAGGTAGTATGTTTTATCCATTGAGACCTTTGCAAATACTACAACATATACTGTACCTGAAAAACACTGGGATCATGATCCTGAGAGAACTGTTGTGAATGTCTGAAACGTTCCCATTCCAATTGATGTGCTTGATACAAGAAAAATGGGCATAGTGGTAAAGAAGAAAAACACAAGAGCAACATTGATAACAAGTGTAGGCGCCAAGTGATTGTGTATCATGCAAAGAGAGAAGAATCTCAAGAAATGCAGTCAGAAACCATGAAAATGTGGCAGAAAGATACAGAAAAAAAATTAAATTGTATTGAGTGCTATAGACCTAATTTAAAAGCTCTTTCTAATCACAGCTTTATAAGTTGCCTAAACAGTTACAGAAGGAAGCTCTCATTGGCACAGTGCATGTTCTGTAGTAAACTCTAGCAGTACATTTTGAGAGATTACGATCATACTCCACATATTCTTTGGAGTGAGATGTCATGGGAGTTATACCAGATACATTCACAAATAGTTTCTGCTTTGATTTAATGTTTGTTGTTTTGTTGGCAGGTACAACAAACGCATTAATGACATAAGAGAATGTAAGGAGGCTGCTGTTTCACATGCGTAAGTATTGTTTAACGTTTTACTAGGTGGATTGTAGGATTCAATTTAAATCTACTTGTAATTTTATGATTATATTACATATTTTCTCAGACCTTTAATATTGCTATTTTACAAACATTCTGTATTATCTTACTAAAACTGCAAAGTTGATACATTGAGGGGCATAATCGAATGCGAACGCCCATCTCCATGGGCGTCTATCTCCGTGGACGGGCCTGCGAAGTGGCGAGCCAGACCGTATTTTTTGTTTCGATAATACGGTTTGTTCCGGGCAAATGCATCACATTTGGGCGGATTTGAGCTGGGCGGTATCGGTTTTCAGCGGTAATGGAAACTGAAGGCGCCCAGCTCAAAAATGAACAAATCCAAGACATTTGGTCGTGGGAGGGGCCAGGATTTGTAGTGCACTGGTCCCCCTCACATGCCAGGACACCAACCGGGCACCCTAGGGGGGCACTTGTAACAATTAAAAATACCTCCCAAGTCCATAGCTCCCTTACCTTGGGTGCTGAGCCCCCCAAATCCCCCCCCCCCCCCAAAACCCACTGCCTACAACTCTACACCATTACCATAGCACTTATGGCTGAAGGTGGGCACCTAGATGTGGGTACAGTGGGTTTGGGGGTGGTTTGGAGTGCTCCCATTTACCAGCTCGTGTAACAGGTAGGGGGGGGGATGGGCCTGGGTCCACCTGCCTGAAGTCCATTGCACCCACTAACAACTGCTCCAGGGACCTGCATGCTGCTGTGATGGAGCTGGGTTTGACATTTGAGGCTGGCATAGAGGCTGGCAAAAAAAAAAGTTTAAAGTTTTTTTTTTTTTTTTTGTTTTTTTTTGGTGGGAGGTGGTTAGTGACCACTGGGGGAGTCAGGGGAGGTCATCCCCGATTCCCTCCGGTGGTCATCTGGGCAGTTGGAGCACTTTTTGGGGACTTGTTCGTGGGAAAAAAAAAGGGGTCCAGAAAAAGTGACCCAAATTCTGGCTTCTGGTGCCCTTCTTTTTTCCTTTATCGGCCGAGCGTGCCCATCTCTCCTCGGCTGATAAACATGCCCCAGTCCCGCCATCACCACGCCTCCGACATGCCCCTGTCAACTTTGTCCGTTCCTGCGACAGACTGCAGATGAAGACGCCCAAAATCGGCTTTCAATTATACCGATGCACCAAAACCGGCCTGAAATCGGAGTTTAGACATTCTTCTGTTTTGGCTAAAAATGGCAACACATTTTCAGCTGAAACCAACCCCTCCTACTCCCCCCAAACAAGCAAGACAGCAGGTCCCACCAGGCTCCCCCCCCCCCCCCCAACTCAACCCAACCACAACCCCTCTGCCCTCCCTAGGTGTATCTTTAAATGCCCTGGTGGTCTTATTGGCCTCTTGCAGGCAGGATTGATTCCCAGTTGTTCCTGCCCATGCTTGTCCCAATCAAAACTGTTTCCGGGCAGTAAAGTCATGGGAGCCTTGCAAAAGCCATTTTTATGAGGAACCAGGGAGGGGCAGGAACAACTGGGGATTGCTCCTTCCTGAAAGAGCCCACTAGACCACCAGGGCATTTAAAGGTAGACCCAGGGAGGGCCTTCATGTGTGTGTGTGGGGGGGTGGGGTACGACACATAGTCGGCCTAGCAGGACTCACATTGTCTGCCGGGGGAGGGTGGGGTATGACGGTGTTGGCCCACAAGGATCCGTTCTTTCTGTTGGGGGGAGGTGCTGTTTTTGGTTTCAGCTGAAACTGAGTTGCAAAATCCGGTCACCCTCTATTTTTAATGTAAAAAGTGAAATATAGAACTTACCTAAAACTTAATTAGTGCCATGAAAACACCGATGTACACAGGTTTTTAGTATCCACTAATCACATCTGATGAGCTTGAAAATAAACATCTAAATTTATAATATATAAATCGCTAGAATTGGAAGCCCTAAACGTGATCAGGTTTCTGGACTGTCTCTGTGTGTCTCATGTTCAGCACTGCATACGCCTGGTAGCGCTATACAAATGTTAGTAGTAGTAGTAGTTTCTGCTGTGTTGGCTGAACTGCTGTCGCTGTGGGTTGTCCCATTGCTTTGTTACCATTTTCTCACCTTCAAGGGGTTATTTGTATTTATCCCCAAGTCTTTTTGGATTTGTTACTGTTAATGTCAGGCATCAACTGTTCTTCCTATTGAAAAATATTTCCTGATGTTCCTTAGTCTGTGTGCTTGGAACTTTATACTATGACCCCTAGTTCTGCTGCTTTCTCTCTTTTGAAAAAGGTTAGTTTGTGTATCGTATCTTTCCATCTCTTATTTTTTCTAGGGTGCATGTGTTTAGGTTCTAAAATGTAATCTCGAATGAGGTCTACTAAAGACCAAGCTCCATATTAGTTACTTTTCTCTGGATTCCCTCTAACCAGTCTTTGAGCTGTGTCCTCCAGAACTGCCCCCAGTATTCTAACTGAGACCTCACCAACATCCTGTATAGGGACATTATTTCATTTTATATGCTTGCTTTTTAAAAAAAAATTCTTGATATACCACCTTTCTGTGCTAAAACCAAAGCAGTTTATATAATACATACAGGTACTATAGATATTTTCTGTGTCCCTAGTGGGCTCACAATCTAAGTTTTGTACCATGTTATACCTCTTTCTATATAGCCTAACATCCTGCTGGCTCTAGGAATTGCTTTGTTACATTGTTTTGTCATTTTGAGATCATCAGATGCTTATCACCCCATGGTTTCCTCTTAGTTGGCACATATTAGCCTCTTCTGCATCATCAAGTATAGCTTCTTTGAATTTCTGAAGTCCATTCGGATGCACTTCCTATGATAATCAGGTCATCTAAGGATTATTTAACTTGTAGAAAACAATTGAAAACATTGCTTTTAAAGAAATATATTGGCTAAATTTTGTAACTCACTGCACTCAAACTGTAAATTCTCACATTGTCTCGGTCTTTAGTCTTTTGTAATCTGCGCTGAATTGTGAAGGTTTTTGCGGAATACAAAATTAATGTGTAATGAAATGAATCTTGCCAAGTATTTTGACCACTCGAGTTTTTAAAGACACTTCTTATTCTGTCTACTCCCACAGATATGTCCACTCTTTTGCAGATGTTAGTGTAATCTGCAAAAAGGCAAACTTTTCTTTCTAACTCTGCTGCAATGTTGCTACAAAGATATTGAATGAAATCAGTCACAGGATTGATCCCTGAAGCATTCCATTAATCATCCTTCTTTCTCATAGTGAGTTTCTTTTACCAGAACCCTCTGATGTCTGTCTTCATCTAATTTCTAATCCAGTCCCCGGCTGTTCAGTTTGTTCATGAGCTTAATGTGTGAGGCAGTGTTTCAAGCTTTGCCAAAATCCAAGTAAACTACATCTAGCACATACCCTCATTGTTATTTTCTAGTTTTCCAGTGAAAGAAACTGATTAGGTTTGTTTGACAGTATTACTGTAGATCTTGAAATCCACTGGATTGTATATAGTTCATCCTTTTCTTCAATAATCTCTAGTAATTTTCCTACTATTGAGGTGAGACTTGCTAATCTGTAGTTTCTAAATTCTGTGTCCCACAGAACCACTTCCTTCTCCTCTGATCTAGTAAGTAGGTCCCTAAAACAGTATCCCAGTAGGACTTTAGGTAACTGTGTCTTCTGCAGTGGACTTTAGTAAATCCAAATTCCGTAGATCGCCTAGTAGGTTTTCTTTCAGTTCTGAATATTTTGGTTTCCCAACCAACCTCGCCCTCTCCAGTAAGAACCCAGCTCTTTCTTGGTTCCTAAGAAATCAGGAGAGACTTCTCTAATCCTTGATGTAAAGGTGCTAATTTCAAAGCACATAAGTTTACAAAGTTTACATAGTAACATAAGTAACTTTGCAAGTCTATCCAGCTTATAATTGAAAGAGAAAAACGCCTATATTGCGACCCAAATCGGGAGATGGGCGTCTTTCTCCCGTGGGCGCCCAAATCGGTATAATCGAAAGTCAATTTTGGGCGTTTCCAACTGCAATCCGTCGCGGAAACGGGTAAAGTTGACGGGGGCGTGTTGGAGACGTGGTGAAGGCTGAACTGGGGCGTGGTTATCGGCCGAGGAGAGATGGGCGTCTTTAGCTGATAATAAAAAAAAAAAGCAGGAAACCGGCCAAAGAGTCGGTTGGGCCGCTGGACGAAAATGGTGTTAAAGGGGCGATCAAGGAGGACAAAGCCGTAGCGGAGAAATTAAATGAATTCTTTGCTTCGGTCTTCACCGAGGAGGATTTGGGGGGGACACCGGTGCTGGAAAGAATATTTGAAGCGGGGGAGTCGGAGAAACTAAACAAATTCTCTGTAACCTTGGAGGATGTAATGGGGTCAGTTCAGCAAGCTGAAGAGTAGTAAATCACCGGGACCTGATGGTATTCATCCCAGAGTATTAATAGAACTAAAAAATGAACTTGCGGAGCTACTGTTAGAAATATGCAATCTGTCCCTAAAATCGAGTGTAGTACCGGAAGACTGGAGGGTAGCCAATGTTACTCCGATTTTTAAGAAGGGTTCCAGAGGAGATCCAGGAAATTATAGACCGGTGAGTCTGACGTCGGTGCCGGGCAAGATGGTGGAGGCTATTATTAAGAATAAAATTGCAGAGCATATACAAAAACATGGACTGATGAGACAAAGTCAGCACGGATTTAGTGAAGGGAAGTCTTGCCTCACCAATCTAATGCATTTTTTTGAGGGGGTAAGCAAACATGTGGACAATGGGGAGCCGGTTGATATTGTATATCTGGATTTTCAGAAGGCGTTTGCAATTTCTTCAGGAGTCTTTCGTGCGGCACTTTGTCAGAGTCATGGAATCGGAGGTAGGGTATTATTATGGATTAAGAACTGGTTGAAAGATAGGAAGCAGAGAGTAGGATTGCGTGGCCAGTATTCTCAGTGGAGGAGGGTAGTTAGTGGGGTCCCGCAGGGGTCTGTGCTGGGTCCGTTGCTTTTTAATGTATTTATAAATGACCTAGAGATGGGAATAACTAGTGAGGTAATTAAATTCGCCGATGACACAAAATTATTCAGGGTCGTCAAGTCGCAGGAGGAATGTGAACGATTACAGGAGGACCTTGCGAGACTGGGAGAATGGACGTGCAAGTGGCAGATGAAGTTCAATGTTGACAAGTGCAAAGTGATGCATGTGGGTAAGAGGAACCCGAATTATAGCTACGTCTTGCAAGGTTCCGCGTTAGGAGTTACGGATCAAGAAAGGGATCTGGGTGTCGTCGTCGATGATACGCTGAAACCTTCTGCTCAGTGTGCTGCTGCGGCTAGGAAAGCGAATAGAATGTTGGGTGTTATTAGGAAGGGTATGGAGTCCAGGTGTGCGGATGTTATAATGCCGTTGTATCGCTCCATGGTGCGACCGCACCTGGAGTATTGTGTTCAGTACTGGTCTCCGTATCTCAAAAAAGATATAGTAGAATTGGAAAAGGTACAGCGAAGGGCGACGAAAATGATAGTGGGGATGGGACGACTTTCCTATGAAGAGAGGCTGAGAAGGCTAGGGCTTTTCAGCTTGGAGAAGAGACGGCTGAGGGGAGATATGATAGAAGTGTATAAAATGAGTGGAATGGATCGGGTGGATGTGAAGCGACTGTTCACGCTATCCAAAAATACTAGGACTAGAGGGCATGAGTTGAAGCTACAGTGTGGTAAATTTAAAACGAATCGGAGAAAATGTTTCTTCACCCAACGTGTAATTAGACTCTGGAATTCGTTGCCGGAGAACGTGGTACGGGCGGTTAGCTTGACGGAGTTTAAAAAGGGGTTAGATAGATTCCTAAAGGACAAGTCCATAGACCGCTATTAAATGGACTTGGAAAAATTCCACATTTTTAGGTATAACTTGTCTGGAATGTTTTTACGTTTGGGGAGCGTGCCAGGTGCCCTTGACCTGGATTGGCCACTGTCGGTGACAGGATGCTGGGCTAGATGGACCTTTGGTCTTTCCCAGTATGGCACTACTTATGTACTTATGTACCACGATTTTGGGTCACTTTTTTTGGACCCTTTTTTTTTTTTTCACGAACAGGCCCCAAAAAAGTGCCCCAACTGACCAGATGATCACTGGAGGGAATCGGGGATGACCTCCCCGGACTCCCCCAGTAGTCACTAACCCCCTCCCACCAAATAAACCCCACTTTACAAACTTTTTTTCCAGCCTCTATGCCAGCCTCAAATGCCGTACCCACCTCCATGACAGCAGAATGTGTTCTATCCTGTGACAGCCTTTTCCTGGTTCTGATGTGGTTCTCGGGTGAGTGTGACACCTTTTCTGTTAAGGGCACTGCAGAGTCACATCAGCAATGCATTGTGGTGGGTGTAGGGTATTGGGCTCCGTGATTCCACTAGCTTGTGGCAAATGCTTATGATGTTGGTAGTTGGTAGGCTCTACTCCCATGGTGCTTTCCCCCCTGCTTACTGGGTCAGAGTGTGCCCTGTTTTTTTTCCGGTAGTCCATGAGGTAGTGGCCATTTTTGTAAGCCAGTTTTAGATCCCTTTCACGTGTTAGCCACGTTAGAGAACTTAGTTCTTACTTTGAATGTGGCTGAAAGAGGGCATTGTACAGCATTCTGCCAGCTCTGACCTACTGCTCATCTTAGTACCAGGGAGACTCGTTGCCAGTGGGGCACAACCTCTGATCTGCAGTTAACTGTGAGTAAGCGTGCTTATTCCAATAAAGGACGTTTTTGGAGAGATTAGTCTTCAGGTGTCAACTGGTGTGCCAAGGTTGTATAGCAGCAACAAGTTCTAGAGGCCTGCGTGTATGCAGGTCCCTGGAGCACTTTTAGTGGGTACCGCAGGGCACTTCAGCCAGGCGGACCCAGGCCCATCCCCCCCACCTGTAACACTTGTGCTGGTAAATGGGAGGTCTGCAAAACCCACTGTACCCACATGTAGGTGCCCCCTTCTCCCCTAAGAGCTATGGTAGTGTTGTACATTTGTGGGTTTTGGGGGAAGGGGGTTGGGGGCTCAGCACCCGTGGTAAGGGAGCTATGCATGTGGGAGCGTTGTCTGAAGTCCACCGCACTGACCTCTAGGGTGCCCAGTTGGTGTCCTGGCATGTCAGGGGGGCGAGTGTACTATGAATCGTGGCCCCTCCCACGACCAAATGGCTCGGATTAGGACGTTTTTGAGCTGGGCGTTTTGTTTCCATTATCGCTAAAAAAAAACAAACGCCCAGCTGAAAAACGTCCATTTTTTCGAAAATACGGTCTGTCCCGCCTCTTCACGTACCCGTTTTCGGACACAGACGACCATGGAGATAGGCGTTCGATTATGCCCCTCCACGTGCTTTGAAAATGAATTTCAAAATGTTTGAATTACTATGTAATGGACAGTCATTGCAAGACAAAATCCCTGTACCAGGACCGCCGAGAGACAAAGCCGGGCCTGGGGCAGACACTCCCAGGCCCACCCCGCTTACTTGTCCTGCTCCTGTCACTGTCCGCGGCAAAATTTTCCAGGGCCCTGCGCTAGCATGGCTCTCCTGTTCCTGTGTGCGGCAGCACCACAGAGCAGAGTCCTTCCTTTCTGCCGCATCCAAAAAGGCTGTTTGGACGCGGCAGGAAGAAAGTATTCTGCTCTGCGGTTGTGCCGCGCACAGGAACAGGAAAGCAATGCTAGCGCCAGGCGGGCCCTCCTTGGATGCCCGGCCTCTGGGGAATTCCCACCCCTCCCCTTTGGTGACCCTGCCCTATAATCCCAAACCTTCAGATCCTCATTGCCAAATGCAATGAAAGACTTCTGGTAAAGACATAAATAAACTTATCAAAATCATAGTATCAGGTCATACTTCAGGTCCTTCGTCTATCAGTACAAAACAGAAATAGTTGGTAAGCATTTCTGCTTTATCCACATCAGCTTCTACGTATTCTTCTCCTTCATCCTCGAGTCTGGTAATACCACTTTTGCTCTTCTTCTGATCACTAACATGTCTAAAAAAAAAAAAAAAAAATGTCTTGTGCCCCCATTTTATGGTATTGGCTGTCTTTTCTTCCATTTGTAAATTTATTTTCCTGACTCTTTTCCCAGCCTTTCTTAGGATTTTCAGATATTGTTGCTTCCTCTTTGTGATCTCTTTTAGTGTAGGAAGGCTAACCTTTTCCTTAAATTTTTGCAATGTTTCCAAAAATATATTAAGGCTTTTTTTTGAGAGTGAAGATTTTTTTTTTAATTGCCTGTCATGAAACGCCTAGCCCACCCGCCTGGGGTTATCCCATGGCCACTCAGAGGGTCTATTCCCAGCACAGCTCAGGTCCGCCTGCACCTGTCGCTTGTGCTGTACACTAGCACCCTCTTCCCACTGACTGGGTCACAGCCACCTCTGAGCGAGTCTCCCGCTCCCAAATTATTCCCAGTGATTTCTGGGTTACTGGAGGCCACGCTCCCAGTGGTCCCTCAGTTCCCAGAATGCACTACAGACCCAACACATATACCACCAGGATTCTTTATGATTCCAGACAAACAGGGCAAACAAGCAATAGTGTTTATTTTCTTACTGGAACAATGAACAAAAATGTGCAATTAGCAAACAATAACAGGTAACTGAAATATGGATCAGTTGTAACACTAACTAAACATTTGCATACTAGCTAAACAGTACCTGGGAAGATCAGGACATATAATTCACCGAGCCTCAGCAAAGAGATCTGTCTCTCTTTCTTCCTGGCTAAGGCTGAACATAAAACCAGTAAAGTCCAAATGAGATGAGCTCCTGGACCAATCGGAGCCCAGTCAACAAGATTTCAAATATAAACTGGTTACATCGCTACAGGAACTTCCTATTATCTGTGTGCCAACTAGAGAGTGACACTGGGATAAAATTTGTCTCCGGTTCTGTCTCCGTCCCTGCCCCATGGGCTCTGTTCTCATCTGCAGAAGCCTTGAACACCCTGTTAAAATGTCCAGGGGTACAAAATACAACCTGTTCTGTATGTCCTAGAGGATAAAAATATGTCGTATGAAGATTTTTTAATCTGTGGATGAAGTCAACAATCTCAGGATTCAGTCTAGCTCTCCTGTCTTCCACAGTTCCTACTGCAATAGAAGATGTGTTCTTAGAAGATGTGCTGGTAGCAGGATGTACAAGATCCCCTGTGGAAATTTTGTTAGCTGTGGCCAGCATGTTTGCTTGTTTTTTTCCAAAAAATAAAAATACTGTTGTCTGATTCAATCAAACATAACAGTCCAGTTCATTAAAAGGCTTCAAAGTAGAAAGTGACACGGGAACATAGTTTGTCCCCGTCCCTGTCCCTGTGTCATTCTCTAGTGCCAACTAAAAGAAAGAGAAGTCAGTCCTCTGTAACTACTTTTTCTCCGAGGACAAGCAGGCTGCTTGTTCTCACGACTGGGTTGACGTCCGCGGCAGCCCCCACCAACCGGAAGAAGCTTCGCGGGACGGTCGGCACGCAGGCCACGCCCACCGCGCATGCGCGGCCGCCTTCCCGCCCGTGCGCGACCGCTCCCTGCCAGTTCCTTTTTTTTCCGCGCCTGGAGAGAGTCGTGCTTTGCCGCTCTCTCTACTTCAGCCGCCGGATTCTTGCGATCGCGTATACGCGGATCGCGCTTCGTTAATTTAATTTAATTTCCTTTTATTATCGTTTCTTTTACAAAAAAAAAAAAAAAGACTGCGCGTGTGGAGCACGCGCTCCCCTTTTCCCTCGCTTCCAGCGGGGACGCCTCGTTGCGGCCTAGTGGCCGCTCGGTCGGCTAGTTTTTTCGTGGTGTGATTTTAGCCACCATTGCCGACTTTGACTTCGCCGACGCGATTTTTCCGTCGATGTCCTCGAAGGTCCCGAGTGGATTTAAAAAGTGTGGTCGCTGCGGCCGGCCGATCTCGCAGACCGACACCCACGCTTGGTGCCTCCAGTGCCTCGGGCCGGAGCACAATCTCAAGTCGTGCGCGCTGTGTCTCGGTCTCCGGAAACGGACTCAGGTTGCGAGGCAAGTTCTGCGGGACCGTCTTTTTGGAACTTGCGCCGGCCCCCTCGACGTCGACCTCGACGGCATCGGTATCGAAGGCCGGATCTTCGGTACCGGTATCGATGCCCGAGACATCGGCACCGATGGCAGCGACCCCAGGAGAACAGGTCCCGTCGGCCCGCCGGTCCGCCGGTGAGAGTGGGGTTGAGAGGCCGCGTGGGCTGTCGGCCCCGGTCACTCCCTCAGCTCGTGAGCCACGGGACCGAACCCTGTCGGACCCGGTACCTCGAGACCGAGGGGGATCGACCTCCTCCTCCTCCATGCCCTCCGGCGCCGGTGACGTGCACCGGAAAAAAGACAAGAAGCGCCGTCACCGGGAGCCCTCGGTGCACCCTGAAGGGGAGTCGACGCCGAAGTGTCATCGCAGAGAGGAGAGATCTCCGTCGGTGGTGGAGGTACCGACGCGTCGGGGTTCCGGCACCTCGGTGCCGTCTCCTGGCCCCCAGCAGCTTCTGGCACCGACACCCTTACCGGCCCCACCGCCTTTCCCGGCAGCGGGCCTGGACGAGTGCCTCAGAGCCATCCTTCCGGGGATCCTGGAAGGGCTGATGCGCCAGGCTGTGCCGGCGTCGGGGTGCTTGCGCCCCTGGCGCCGATGACTGTGGCGCCGGCGAGCTCTAGCCCGGCGCCGGGGCTGTCGACACCGCCGCCCGCTTGCGGTGCCGGTCCTCGACCGCCACGCAGGTGGAGTCCCCGTCGACGTCGATGGAGGGAGCTCCGTCCCCGCCGGCGCGGGAGTC
>NW_021963493.1:0-88450 GCF_901765095.1 Microcaecilia unicolor | reverse complement strand
CAGTGATCCAATCTGTTATTGTAGTTGTTTTATTAACAGCAGATCTGACATTTGTATACCCTAATTGGATTATTTGGAAGGGATCAGTTAGGTTTGAGATTATGTTGATTTTCTTAGATGTCTATTTACTGATGGTGGAGGTTTATTATGTCCCTTTTTCCCTTTATCTTGATTTTGTTCAAGTGAGGTGATGATTCCATTATTTGGTTATTATTGTGGTTATGGCGGTATGTATTGTGTCTGGCTGGTCGGTGGGGCAGGTGTATGTGGGAATGCTATTAGTTTCAGATAGAGGGGTGGTTAGTATGTGACGAATTAGGGTGAGTAGATGGAGAAGAGTAGTTTAGTAATATTCATCTTGGTATTATTTCATAAGGGATGTTTGATTGATAGTGTTCGGTAGTTGAAGTACAAACTGTGGGGTTATTGAGATCGATTTTCTCAGTTGTGTTATTAATTTTTAAGTACACATTGTAGAGTTTTTGAAGAAGATTTTTCAATTGCGTTGCAATACTCAATTTTTGATATTACAGTTAGTAATGTGGAGGAGTGGTGGACTTTGGTCCTGGGGAACTGAGTTCGATTCCCACTTCAGGCACAGGCAGCTCCTTGTGACTCTGGGCAAGTCACTTACTACTACTACTACTTAACATTTCTAGAGCGCTACTAGGGTTACGCAGCACTGTACAGTTTAACAAAGAAGGACAGTCCCTGCTCAAAGGAGCTTACAATGTCAAGTTGGGGCAGTCTAGTTTCCTGAATAGAGGTAACGTGGTTAGGTGCCGAAGGCGACATTGAAGAGGTGGGATTGAGTAAGGATTTGAAGATGGGCAGGGAGGGGGCCTGGCGTATGGGCTCAGGGAGTCTATTCCAAGCATAGGGTGAGGCGAGGCAGAAAGGGCGGAGCCTGGAGTTGGCAGTGGATGGATTTGTCTTGAGAGCGGAGGTTACGGGTAGGAACGTAAGGGAAGATGAGGGGTAGAGAGGTAAGGAGGGGCTGCAAATCGAGTGCATTTGTAGGTTAGTAGGAGAAGCTTGAACTGTATGCGGTACCTGATCGGAAGCCAGTGAAGTGACTTGAGGAGGGGGTGATATGAGTATATCGGTCCATGAGGAAGATAAAACGTGCAGCAGAGTTCTGAATGGACTGAAGGGGGGACAGATGGCTAAGTGGGAGGCCAGTGAGGAGTAGGTTGCAGTAGTCAAGGCGAGAGGTAATGAGATCAGATACCGCATACAGTTCAAGCTTCTCCTTCTTACCTACAAATGCACTCAGTCTGCAGCCCCTCATTACCTCTCTACCCTCATTTCCCCTTACGTTCCGGCCCGTAACCTCCGCTCACAGGACAAATCCCTCCTCTCAGTACCCTTCTCCACCACCGCCAACTCCAGGCTCCGCTCATTCTGCCTCGCCTCACCTCACCCTATGCTTGGAATCAACTTCCTGAGCCCTTACGCCAAGCCCCCTCCCTACCCATCTTCAAATCCTTGCTCAAAGCCCACCTCTTCAATGTTGCTTTCGGCACCTAACCTTTATACCTTTCAGGAAATCTAGACTGCCCCTATTTGACATTTGTCCTTTAGATTGTAAGCTCCTTTGAGCAGGGACTGTCCTTCTATGTTAAATTGTACAGCACTGCGTAACCCTAGTAGCGCTTTAGAAATGTCAAGTAGTAGTAGAGAGTGGATGAGAGTTCGGGTGGTGTGCTCAGAAAGGAAAGGGCGAATTTTGCTAATGTTATAGAGGAAGAAGCGACAGGTCTTGGCTATCTGCTGGATATGTGCAGAGAAGGAGAGGGCGGAGTCGAAGATGACTCCGAAGTTGCGGGCAGATGAGACGGGGACGATAAGGGTGTTATCAACTGAGATAGAGAGTGCCCCAGGTACAAATAAGTACCTGTATATAATATGTAAGCCGCATTGAGCCTGCTACGAGTGGGAAAGCGTGAGGTACAGATATAATAAAAATAAAATAAAATAAAATAATTCAGTGAAAGGCAATATGATGCAGAGGTATCAATAAAGATCAGAAGTCTACAGAATGAGTCAATTAATACATATAAGTACATAAGTAATGCCATACTGGGAAAAGACCAAGGGTCCATCGAGCCCAGCATCCTGTCCACGACAGCAGCCAATCCAGGCCAAGGGCACCTGGCAAGCTTCCCAAACGTACAAACATTCTATACATGTTATTCCTGGAATTTTGGAGTTTTCCAAGTCCGTTTAGTAGCGGTTTATGGACTTGTCCTTTAGGAAACCGTCCAACCCCTTTTTAAACTCTGCTAAGCTAACCACCACTTTTCCGGCAACGAATTCCAGAGTTTAATTATACGTTGGGTGAAGAAAATTTTCCCGGATTTGTTTTAAATTTACTACACTGTAGTTTCATCGCATGCCCCCTAGTCCTAGTATTTTTGGAAAGCGTGAACAGACGCTTCACATCAGCCTGTTCCACTCCACTCATTTTATATACCTCTATCATGTCTCCCCTCAGCCGTCTCTTCTCCAAGCTGTATAGCCCTAGCCTCCTTAGTCTTTCTTCATAGGGAAGTTGTCCCATCCCCGCTATCATTTTAGTCGCCCTTTGCTGCACCTTTTCCAATTCTACTATATCTTTCTTGAGATGCAGCGACCAGAATTGAACACAATACTCAAGGTGCGGTCGCACCATGGAGTGATACAATGGCATTATAACATCCTCACACCTGTTTTCCATACCTTTCCTGATATTCTATTCGTTTCTTAGCCACAGCAGCACACTGAGCAGAAGGTTTCAGTGTATTATCGACGACGACACCTCTATGTGACCTTAACTAAGCAATATATACTAGACAGTAGTAGGATCCAGATCTTGAGTCACTCCACTTAGTTACAAGCTATCTGGATTTGACTAAACAGTATACAAAACCATCTAAATTTGATTAATCAATATACAAATCTAGTCAATAGAAAATGCAGATCTTGAGTCTCTTCACAGCAGTTACAAGCCACCTAACACCATCTATACTTGGCCTTTGTTACAAAAAACAGCTGTTCATAATTTGTTAGGATTGTTGCAATGGTCAAGAGTGATGATCATCAAAGTACTAGTAGTGGTCTTACTGGTGGTGAAAGCAATGCTCGTTATGAGACCCTGATTTGATTTTTTTTAATTCGCACGCTGTTTCAATCTCACCGTTAAGGCAGCAGCACGCTCAAGTGGACACTAACATGTGGTCCTGATGCTTAGGGTGTCCATCGTTGCCATTCGAATCAAAGAAGCGGTGGTGGATCGTGATCACTTCAATGATGGACAGTAGCTCTAGCGACTTATCAGATGAAAGTGGCGGTTGAAGAATATCGGGCAGACGCGCCAATCCTCAGCGAATGCACTGCCTCCAACCCGGTGCACACTTCTAGGCCAGGCCTGACCTCGTGGCGTGGGGCAGAGGATCGATGAACGTGGAACCGCATGAGAATATCCACCTGGCAGGAACATGGAGTGAGGGAACCCCAGCCGTGATTCCTCTGACTGAGGACTAGAAACAGCGCTTCCTCAGCCGTAGATGACACCTAGCATCAGGTAACTATGATCTGGATTGTTCTTCCCAATGTGCATCACTTTGCATTTGTCCACATTTACCCCCCTGTTTTGAAAGATGCACAGCTTTAGCATCTCCTCACAGGGAAGTCATCCCATCCCCTTTATCATTTTCATCGCCTTCCTCTGTACCCTTAACGTTTAGCTAGATCTTTTTTGATATCTAGTGACCAGAATTGCACAGCTCGCAGGTAGAGTTAACAGCAGGTGGAGAGAGTGCTAGGCCCATTGCATGGGACAAATGTTTGCTGTATATATGTGTGATGAATTTCAAGTCTGTATATATTTTTTTTAACTATTTATTAATACACTTTGAATTATATAAGAAATCACATCATTTATTTATTTGTTACATTTGTATCCCACATTTTCCCACATTTGTAGGCTCAATGTGGCTTACATAGTACTGGAGAGGCCTTTGCAGGCTCCGGTGTGAACAAATACAGGGTGATGTTGTGGTAAGATCAAGTTCATGTGGCACAGCCACATTAGGGAATCAGAGAACGGAAGAGTTGTGTTACATCCATTACGTGCTTTAGTTTGGTTGTGTTGCAGAGATTAGGCATTTCAGTTGGATCGGTAGGGTATGCCTTTTTAAACAGGTTGGCTTTTAGTGATTTTCGGAAGTTTAAGTGGTCGTACGTCGTTTTCAAGGCTTTTGGTAATGGGTTCCACACTTGTGTGCTTATGTAGGAAAAACTAGATGCGTAAGTTGTTTTATATTGAAGTCCTTTGCAGCTTGGGTAGTGCAGATTTAGATAATATTGTGTTGATTCGGATGTATTTCTAATTGGTAAGTCGATCAAGTCTGTCATGTAACTCGGGGCTTCTCCGTAGATGATTTAAAAAAAGAGACAGAAAAGTTAATTGTGATCCAGAAATAAAAAAACAAAGAATACAATGTTTTTAGTCCACATTTATGGAGAAGAGATTAAGGACAAATTAGAACAAATCAAAAAGGGAACTTTTGCAATTAAACTAAAGATATGGATGAGGCTGGGCCTGGGATAAAGGCAGTCAGGGAGTATTCATGTTCAGTCACTGAGGAGCCCTAGGGTTTGTTTGCGGATTAATACCTTTCAAATATTTGAACGTCTGTATCATATCACCCCTGTTTCTCCTTTCCTCCAGGGTATACATGTTCAGGTCAGCAAGTCTCTCCTCATACGTCTTGTAACGCAAATCCCATACCATTCTCGTAGCTTTTCTTTGCACCGCTTCAATCTTTTTACATCCTTAGCAAGATACGGCCTCCAAAACTGAACACAATACTCCAGGTGGGGCCTCACCGACTTATACAGGGGCATTAAAACCTCTTTTCTTCTGCTGGTTACACCTCTCTATACAGCCTAGCAACCTTCTAGCTACGGCCACCGCCTTGTTACACTGTTTCGTCGCCTTCAGATCCTCAGATACTATCACCCCAAGATCTCTCTCTCCATCTGTACATATCAGACTCTCACCGCCTAACACATGCGTCTCCTGTGGATTTCTACTCCCTAAGTGCATCACTTTGCATTTCTTCGCATTGAATTTTAATTGCCACACCTTAGACCATTCTTCTAGCTTCCGCAGATGTACAGTTCAGGCAGGTGGAAAGAGGTGTCCTAACTGCCGGCTGTAAGGATCGTCTAAAACAACATACAAACCTGACATCCAAAATGAGAGAGAATGCTTGTCTAGAATATTTTGCAATAATTGCGACTCTTACATAGAAAAAAAGCAAAAATGCAAAGTCATAAAATGTTTGCAGTGTGGTGATCCTGTACTGAAAGGCGAATAACATTTATGCTATATGACAAGGCTGGCTAGACGTAAAACATATGAAAGGTGTATCATTTAAGACTGTGAATATATGCAGGAGACAGGGTTGCACATCCCCAACTACATCTTTGCAACGGATCTTTACCGTGAGCATGACAGGGAACTCAAGGGGGTAAACTGTCTGAGTTCGGAAGTTGTTTCATTGACAAGTGGTTCAAGAACTACACTTTCGGAGCTCAGAATTCAAAAGGCTACGATGGTTATTTCATAATCAGTCAGCTGTTGCAGGAAACGATGGATATGAGTTTGTTAGCGCAATGTGGTAAGCTTTCACAAACCAGAGTTGATGTGCTGGTCATTTATTTCATAGATTCTCTAAAATTTCTGCCCATGAAGCTTACCAAGCTCCTGCAAGCCATGGGCTTTGAAGGTAGCAAAGGGTATAGTCCTCTTTTTTAACACCATGGAAAATCAAAACTATGGGGGAAATGCCTGAGGAAAAGTAGGACGGTGTTGAGAGCATGATGCGCGATGAAAGAGAACCTTTCACATGACAGTACAGCTAGAACATGATTATGACTTCTAGCCTTCTAATGTAAGCAAGATGTCTATATTTTATAAAAGCCTGTGTCCTGTATAGAGAGGAAATTATGGAAATGACTGACAAAACTGAGGAGATAGAAGTAGAAGAAATACCGTGGGGTGGGGCAACGACCCTAAGGAATTGTATAGACCCGTTCCAAATCATCACATTCAGTTCCGTGTGTATGACCATGTTCAGGTTGGTGTGCTTACAACTGAGAATCATAGCTCTGCCGTTGACCAACGATTATCATCAGCAGAACAAAAGATATTCAACTGCCACTATCCGCTGCCTAATATACCGAGGACAAAAACACAGAAAGATCAGGCACTATCTAAATGGTGGTGAAATGCAGATGGGCGTACTTTCTTGACGGTTATGCCGTCATTAAACTGCCTTTACTCTTTTGTCAATAAAACTAAAGAATATCCTATTGGTCACCCCTAAATCATCTATGAAAATTTTGGACCCTTCGATTATTTCGGGCTTGTATAAGCCAAGTTGTTCCCTCCTGTTAGGCTGCATGGTAAACTCATGTTTCTGTTGTGTTGCATGTGTCTACACACCTCTTTGAGAATACATAAGCATGCATCTGCGTCAAAAGCAGGAAGCATCGGGGTTTCCTCAGTGGTGTACTGATGCTGAACAAAAAGAAAGTGTGCTTTTACGTGCTGACCAGATAACCGTGAACAAAACTGTTCTTAAACTCTTTGTGGGGGAAGTTTGGCCAAAGAAGAAATCTACCTGCCACAAGCATCACAAGAGACCCCAATGAGCTCTATATGCACCTGTTTCTCCATGAATACACAGTGTCGTCTTGCGATCTTATAGACGATGATGCGGCATGCGGTAATACTAACATCTTCATAGCCTCTTTTACAACTGCACATGTAGGTTAGAACTGTACAGGGCTCTTCACGCTTTACAAGAGCGCTGTCTTTATCACGACACAGACTCTGAATTTTGTGAGCAAGGAGGGTATGTGGAATCCTCCTTTGGGTGATTATTTAAGTGAATTAAAGAGTGAGATCTCTAGGGGCAGTGGCGTACCTAGGGTAGTTGACACCCGGGGCCGGTCATTTTTTAACACCTCCCCCCCAAATCCAGTACTAGGCATACCGAGAATACAAAACACTCAGGACCTATAGCGCAATTCTACCATACCATAAGCAGTCATTTCTACAAGTCACACAAGCATCTTAAACGCTACAGTGAGCACTAGAACATCAATTCACCTATTGTAAAATGAAAACAGACAGATTAGTACAGATCGTCGATCCTGCACAGTCAATGCCAACCGGAAGCCATGTCTTTTTCACAAACACAGATACCCTAATCCACTATAGAATAAGTAATCATAAACTTTCTATTTAGACAAAAATTAAACTGAACCCAAGATGCCAGACTCTGCATACAATGCAACACCACAGAAACAGAAAATGACCCTAGTACTGTGCAAAATATAAAGACAGTGGATGTAAATTTGAAAAAACTAACAAATCCGATCACCACTTTACAAATTAACAAATAGAAATAAAACAAATATAGAAAATAAAATACCATTTTACTGGACTAATACATTTAGCTATCAAAGGCCAAAACCTCCTTCCTCAGGTCAATACAGTATAGTACTGTTATAGTATCTTATCCTGAGGAAGGGGGTTTTGTTCTCTGAAAGTTAAGTCAAAATGTATTAAAAATTAGTCCAATAAAATGATTACCTTATTTATATGTTCTATTTATAAACATTTATTAACACATAAACACAGATACAATACTATACCCTGGTTTCTGCATTCCTCATCTTCTTTTCACTGTCTTCCTTCCATCCAGCATCTGTCTTCGCTCTTTCTCTGAAATCTGGTGTCTGCCCTCTCTCTCTCTGCCCTTCCATCCACCATCTGCCCTCTTTCTCTCTCCCCCTTCCACCCACCATCTGCCCTTTCTCTCTGCCCCTTCGATCCGTCTGCCCTCCCTCTCCCATCCATCCAGGGTCTGCCCTCCCTCTCCCATCCATCCAGGGTCTGTCCTCCTTCAGGCTCCCCCTTCCATCCAGGGTCTGTCCCCTCTCTCTGCCCCCTCTTTCCACCTGCACCTAGTTCCAGTTCCAGCCCACATCTCCCACCTGCCACCCTTTTCAGCCCCACTATCCCACCAGTCCCCAGCCCTTTTCTCCCATCAGTCCTGGGCTTCAGCCCCAGCCACTTCTCCCTGTCCCCTTTTCAGCCCCTAGTTTCAACCCCAGCCCTTTTCTCTCACCAGTCCCAAGCTTCAGCCCCAGCCAGTTCTCCCTGTCCCCTTTAAAGCCCCCAGTCCCCACAGTTTCAGCCCCCGCCCCCTTTCCGCCCCCAGTTCCAGACCCCTTCTCCCATGAGCACTTCCCTCCCCAGTCCCCTTATCCCCTCTGAGCACCCCCACCCCTCCCCAATCCCCATTCTCCCCTCTGAGCACCCCCACCCTCCCCAATCCCCTTCTCACCTCTGAGCATCCCTCCTCTGAACTCCCCCACCCTGCCCAATCCCCTTCTCACCTCTGAGTACCCTTCTGAGCTCCCCCACCCTTCCCAATCCCCTCTGAGCACCCCCACCCCTCCCCAATCCCCATTCTCCCCTCTGAGCACCCCCACCCTCTCCAATCCCCTTCTCCTCTCTGAGCACCCCTCCTCTGAACTCCCCCACCCCTCTCCAATCCCCATTCTCCCCTCTGAGCATCCCCACCCTCTCCAATCCCCTTCTCCCCTCTGAGCACCCCTCCTCTGAACTCCCCCATCCCCTCTCCAATCCCCTTCTCCCCTCTGAGCTCCCCCCTGTCCTAGTCCTGCCCCCCCTCCATTGAGAGCCACAGAGCCCTCTTCTCCTGCCACCACCTGCCTTTTTCTTTCTTTTTTTTTTTTAAATCCGTGCAGCCACGCAGGCAGCGCTTTGCGTCTGCCCTGTCTGTGCTGTGAAAGAAGTAAATCGCCAGCGCTGGCTTCGGGGCTTCCCTCGATGTCCCGCCCTCTTATGAGGTGGTGGCAGGAGAGAGACGCGACGGAGCACCCCCCACACGCGGACACCGGGGGCGGACCGCCCCACCACCCCGCCCTTGCTACGCCACTGTCTAGGGGTGAGCATATCACAGAGTTTGTCTCAACCGATCACGGGTACAGGTTATCCAGAAGGGAGACCCACCTGAAGGTAAAAGGAATCACACTCATTTTTGTAGTCCAAAGAGCTAATTATGGATTTATTTATTTATGACATTTATATCCCACATTATCCCAAACAAGTTTGAGTTTGATGTGGCTTACAATAAACTGTATAAGATACATAACAAAGAATAAGCATAAATTCAATTTTACAATACAATATCATAAACAAACTGGGATAGCGATGGATGTTTAACATTTAGAAAATCTTTATGAATGAGAAATTGTACATGAAGCAAAGAGAAAGTTAATGGTAAATAGAGTAATAACCAATTCAGGTAATAATTAGTTGTTTGAGATATGGTCGTTCTTTGTGAAGGTTTGTTTGAATAGGAATGATTTGAGGATTTTGCGGAATCTAGTATATTCCTGTATATTTCTTATTTTGGGTGCTAAAGAGTTCCACCATTTGGTTCTTAGGTAAGTGAAGTCTGCAGAGTGGACAGTTTTGTAGATCAAATATCAAATCTGATCACATATAAATCTGAGTATACTATGAGCGTACTGTCAACATCCTCATCTAGGGAAAACTTGTACAAAATAATGTGCTTTCAGTAGTTTTCTGGAAGCCAAATATGATGATGTATTGCAAACTGAATCCGGTAGAGCATTCCATAGAGTTGGTCCAGCAATTCTAAAGAGAGACTCTCGATAGATGGTAAGCTTAATAAACCTGAATGAGGGTACTTCCAGCAATCCTTTAGTAGCAGATTGTAATGGGATCAATGGGTTGTAATTTTGGATTACGATCCAAGGGTGCCAGTGGGTGAACAAACCAAAATATCCATTCAGCAAAAAGGGATAGTCAGAAACAAGGCCCGGTGGTTTGACCCAGGAGAATCCACCACAGCGGCTGCTGAAGACGTCACATCTTTCTTCGGAGTCTTCACAGCCTCCTCTATAGTCTGCTCTTGTCGAAGTGGTGGAGCAACCTGGTCTGAGGGGAACAAAAATGTCTCTCCCGAAAGCTGGGACTCTCCCTGCGTCCAGTGCTGAGCTGGGATCTCACCCTCATTTCCTGCCCGCTGCGGGAGCACAAATGAATCCAACTTCAGTTGACCAAGAGGGGTAGAGGTGGCTTCAGGGGAATAAAACCTCACCTTACCCTTATGCTTAGAAGGCACGATAGAGCAGATTCTCCTGTGTCCTCTCAGCCATATTGCTCTGTCCCCCGCCATCGTAATTTTTTGACCTTTGCAGCTGCTCATCTAAGTTTTTTTTTCACCCTTCTCATTCTATCATAGTCTCCTTTTTGAAAGTTAAATGCTAATATATTGGATTTCCTGCGTGTACTTACTATAGAGCTAATATCAAATCTGATCGTGTTATGAACACTGTTATCCAGCGCCACCCATTGACTTAGTGGTAGGGTCTCAAGTATTAACCGTGTGGTAATGGTCTACGTGCGTAGAATGACGATTACTGCCTGGTTTCCGCCATGCACCAAAAATAGAAATAATTTTCTGATGCTCGTAGTGGACACACGTAAAAATCGAAATTATTGCCTAGGCAACGCGGTAGCCGGGTGATGACTCCAAATTGACACACATTGGGTTCTTGTAGGCGTCTAGGCCCCCTAGTTTTAGCAGGTGTTTAAGAGGCCAGTCTGAAATACCAAAACAATATGAGAGTGCAGGAAGTCTCCTAGAATAGTCATTACTGAATTTTTCTCTCGGCCATTTCAGCTTTCTAGTTGTTTTCCTCCACTCCTAGATATTTATATGAACCTTCCTGTGTGGATCATTCGGTGGTTTCTACTACTACTACTTATCATTTCTATAGGTTCTTGATGTTTACCTTCTAACAGAAGCTTTTATTACACTCAGTGCATGTAAATGGCTTCACTCCTGTGTGAACTCTGTGGTGCCTTGACAGATGTCCCTTCTCAGTGAAGGTTTTACCACACTCAGAACATCTAAATGGTTTCACTCCTGCATGGATTCTCTACTGTATTGTGAGCTTTCCCTTCTGCTTGAAGCTTTTATTACACTCAGTGCAGATGAATGGTTTCATACCTGTGTGGATTCTCTGATGTTTTGTGAGGTTTCCCTTCTGCCTGAAGCTTTTATTACACTCCGTGCAGATGAATGGTTTCATACCTGTGTGGATTCTCTGATGTTTTGTGAGGTTTCCCTTCTGCCTGAAGCTTTTATTACACTCCGTGCAGATGAATGGTTTCATACCTGTGTGGATTCTCTGATGTTTTGTGAGGTTTCCCTTCTGCCTGAAGCTTTTATTACACTCAGTGCAGATAAACAGTTTCACTCCTGAGTGGATTCTCTGGTGTTTTGTGAGCTTTCCCTTCTGCTTGAAGCTCTTATTACACTCAGTGCAGATAAACGGTTTCACTCCTGTGTGGATTCTCTGATGTTCTCTGAGGGTTGTTTTATGACTGAAGCTTTTATTACACTCACTGCAGATGAATGGTTTCATTCCTGTGTGGATTCTCTGGTGTTTTGTGAGCTTTCCCTTCTGCTTGAAGCTTTTATTACACTCAGTGCAGATAAACGGTTTCACTCCTGTGTGAATTCTCTGGTGTTTTGTGAGGTATTGCTTCCGACTGAAGCCTTTATTACACTCAGTGCAAATGAATGATTTCATTCCTGTGTGGATTCTCTGGTGTATTGTGAGGTATTGCTTCCGACTGAAGCCTTTATTACACTCAGTGCAAATGAATGATTTCATTCCTGTGTGGATTCTCTGGTGTATTGTGAGGCTTGTTTTATGAGTGAAGCTTTTATTACACTAAGTGCAGATGAATGGTTTCATTCCTGTGTGGATTCTCTGGTGTTTTGTGAGGTATTGCTTCCGACTGAAGCCTTTATTACATTCACTGCAAATGAATGATTTCATTCCTGTGTGAATTCTCTGGTGTTTTGTGAGGTATTGCTTCCGACTGAAGCCTTTATTACACTCAGTGCAAATGAATGATTTCATTCCTGTATGGATTCTCTGGTGTATTGTGAGGCTTGTTTTATGAGTGAAGCTTTTATTACACTAAGTGCAAATGAATGATTTCATTCCTGTGTGAATTCTCTGGTGTTTTGTGAGGTATTGCTTCCGACTGAAGCCTTTATTACACTCAGTGCAAATGAATGATTTCATTCCTGTGTGGATTCTCTGGTGTATTGTGAGGCTTGTTTTATGAGTGAAGCTTTTATTACACTAAGTGCAGATGAATGGTTTCATTCCTGTGTGGATTCTCTGGTGTTGTGTGAGTATTGCTTCCGACTGAAGCTTTTATTACATTCACTGCAAATGAATGATTTCATTCCTGTGTGAATTCTCTGGTGTTTTGTGAGGTATTGCTTCCGACTGAAGCCTTTATTACACTCAGTGCAATGAATGATTTCATTCCTGTGTGGATTCTCTGGTGTATTGTGAGGCTTGTTTTATGAGTGAAGCTTTTATTACACTAAGTGCAAATGAATGATTTCATTCCTGTGTGAATTCTCTGGTGTTTTGTGAGGTATTGCTTCCGACTGAAGCCTTTATTACACTCAGTGCAGACAAACGGTTTCACTCCTGTGTGGATTCTCTGGTGTTGTGTGAGGTGTCCCTTCCGACTGAAGCCTTTATTACACTCAGTGCAAATGAATGATTTCATTCCTGTATGGATTCTCTGGTGTATTGTGAGGCTTGTTTTATGAGTGAAGCTTTTATTACACTAAGTGCAAATGAATGTTTCATTCCTGTGTGAATTCTCTGGTGTTTTGTGAGGTATTGCTTCCGACTGAAGCCTTTATTACACTCAGTGCAGACAACGGTTTCACTCCTGTGTGGATTCTCTGGTGTATTCTGAGGCATCCCTTCTGCCCGAAGCTTTTATTACACTCAGTGCAGATAAATGGTTTCATTCCTGTGTGGATTCTCTGGTGTTGTGTGAGGTATTGCTTCCGACTGAAGCTTTTATTACATTCATGCAGATGAATGTTGATGCCTGTGTGGATTCGCTGGTGTTTCTGAGGCATCCCTTCTGCCAGAAGCTTTTATTACACTCAGTGCAGATAAATGGTTTCATTCCTGTGTGGATTCTCTGGTGTATTGTGAGCTTTCCCTTCTGCTTGAAGCTTTTATTACACTCAGTGCAGATAAACGGTTTCACTCCTGTGTGGATTCTCTGGTGTATTGTGAGCTTTCCCTTCTGCTTGAAGCTTTTATTACACTCAGTGCAGATAAATGGTTTCATTCCTGTGTGGATTCTCTGGTGTATTGTGAGCTTTCCCTTCTGCTTGAAGCTTTTATTACACTCAGTGCAGATAAACGGTTTCACTCCTGTGTGGATTCTCTGGTGTATTGTGAGGCTTGTTTTATGAGTGAAGCTTTTATTACACTAAGTGCAGATGAATGGTTTCATTCGTGTGTGATTTCTCTGGTGTTGTGTGAGGTATTGCTTCCGACTGAAGCTTTTATTACATTCACTGCAGATGAATGGTTTGATGCCTGTGTGGATTCTCTGGTGTATTCTGAGGCATCCCTTCTGCCCGAAGCTTTTATTACACTCAGTGCAGATAAATGGTTTCATTCTTGTGTGGATTCTCTGGTGTTGTGTGAGGTATTGCTTCCGACTGAAGCTTTTATTACACTCAGTGCAGATAAACGGTTTCACTCCTGTGTGGATTGTCTGGTGTTTTGTGAGGCTTCTTTTATGAGTGAAGCTTTTATTACACTCAGTGCAGATGAATGGTTTCATTCCTGTGTGGATTCTCTGGTGTTCTATGAGGCTTTTTTTCTGACTGAAGCTTTTATTACACTCAGTGCAGATGAATGGTTTCATTCCTGTGTGGATTGTCTGGTGTATTGTGAGGCTTATTTTATGAGTGAAGCTTTTATTACACTCAGTGCAGATGAATGGTTTCATTCCTGTGTGAATTCTCTGGTGTTCTGTGAAGTGTCCCTTTTGACTGAAGCTTTTATTACACTCACTGCAGATGAATGGTTTCATTCCTGTGTGAATTCTCTGGTGTTTTGTGAGGTTTCCCTTCTGCCTGAAGCTTTTATTACACTCACTACAGATGAATGGTTTCACTCCTGTGTGAATTCTCTGGTGTTGTGTGAGGTGTCCCTTCCGACTGAAGTTTTTATTACACTCACTACAGATGAATGGTTTAATTCCTGTGTGGATTCTCTGGTGTTCTGTGAGGCTTGTTTTCTGACTGAAGCTTTTATTACACTCACTGCAGATAAACGGTTTCACTCCTGTGTGGATTCTCTGGTGTTTTGTGAGGTTTCCCTTCTCACTGAAGCTTTTATTACACTCAGTGCAGTTAAGTGGTTTCATTCCTTTGTGGTTTCTCTTCTGCATAGGGAGGTTTCTTTTCCAGCAAGCACTTGTACCACTGTCAGCAGAAGTACACAAGCTCTCATTTTTCTGAATTTTCTGGTACTTTGAGAGGTCTGTCTTTCTGCAAAAGACTTTTTCAGATTTAGTCATTGATTCTTCACCAGTCTGAGGTGTTTTATGATCTGTTAATTCTTCTCTATGGCTGAATTTTTTCTTACATTCAGCACTTGAAACTAGTATCTCTTCTGGCTGGAATTTTGCATTTCTTATGACATTTTCTTCCTGTCTGAAGCTTTTGTCACGACTAGAACATGCAGATAATCTGTCATCGGTGTCATTTTTCTGGAATTTTGTAACGCTTCCTTTATTGATAAAGGTTTTCTCATCTACTGTCGTTGTACACACTCTAGTTTCTGTATTATTGTTCTCATGTTTCTCTTTCTTCCTACTGAAATCTTTCCCACACTCAGAACCTATACAGTGTGTCTCTCTTATGCATGTTTTCTGCTGTTGCTGTAGTTCTCTCTTTTGACTGAAGGTTTTCCCACAGTCCGTACCTGTATATGGTCTCTCTTCAGTATCGGATCTCTGATGTGATTTCAGAGTTAAATGATCATTAAGGAATATCTCACATCCATCACACAAACATTTCTGAACTCTCATCTGGTTTGTCTGTTCTTCCACTGTTTGTGTGATATTACTGGTACAATGTTCACACGGAGCTGAGCTTCCTGTTGAAGGTTTTTGTTTATTTTGATTTTTTCCCTTTTCTCCCCAGTCAGAACAGGACGAAGTCTCTTCTTTCTCTCTTTCTGAGAACATCTTTTCCTCTTCAGGCTTCTCACTGAGCTTCCATTTATGTGTCTCTGCATTACTGTTCTTAGGGTCATCTTTTTCTAAATAAATTTAAAAACAGAGCATTGTATAGTACTGTAGGAGAACAGCAGTTTAACGAGTTCAATAAAAAAATCTGTATAAATAAATTGTAAATCTTCCACCCCCTCCCTGTTGGGAATACATTTCCAAGCTAATCACTACCAGGGATGAATACAGAATATATGATTATATTCAAGTTGATATTTAGAAGCATCTTTTGGTCTTTGTACTTAGATATCGTTTAGCCCTATAACTGCTCTTTATCAGACAGGCTGCAAGATGCAAGGCTAAACCTTCAAGGTGCTTGTTCCCCAGATAAACTAATTTGGGCGTTACCTGATCCTGAAGTTCACAGGAAGAGATTCACCCTTAGCCAATCATACGTTTGTTACAGAAGCTTAGTTACTGCTTATCACTATGTCAGATGCCGAACCAACTTCTTCATTAAACTAAAAACCTATAGAAGAAGTTGGTTCGGCAGCTGACATAGCGATAAGCAAAAGCTTTAGGCATACTGAACATCAGGAGCCTTTCCTCCTAGCGAGAGAAAAAGTACATAATAAAAAATAAACATAAAAATATACTTACTAAATTAGCCTGAACATAGAAGGTAAAGAATAGAACTTGCTTTAAGTAAAATAGAACTGTTTCATGGTCAACTTCTCAGCCTAGTCTATAAACAAGCAAAAAGAGTCTCTTTCTTCCTGTGAGAGGAACTAGACCAGCCTGGAAGCAAATCACTTCTCAGTGCCAGCATAGTTCCTGTTTCTGAGGTAACAAAACATTCCTTTTATTCTTTATCTAACTGTGCGTACGTGACAATTCTCACGTCTCTGCGGTGCCCCCTTATCTATAAACAACATCTGGCTATATTTGTTTCTGCAAAACCAATCTCACGTCCCACAGCCACAAATCTGCACAACAGCAATAGGGCCTGTTTCACCTCCTCCTTCACCTCTCCCTGTTGCTGTGCTTGCAAGTGGAATGTTAGATAAGAACTTCTGCTGGAATTCTGCCTATGAAATCCTGATGACCTTACCTTGATGTATTACAGAGTTGGGGAGACTCTGCTTCACAGAGAGAAGGGCAGGAATTTTAGAAGTTACACAGAGTGCTCGCATGTAGACCCCCCTCTTTTAAACTCTGCTAAGCTAACCGCCTTCACCACGATCTCCGGCAACGAATTCCAGAGTTTAATTACGCATTGGGTGAAGAAACATTTTCTCCGATTTGTTTTAAATTTATACACTGTAGTTTCATCGCATGCCCCCTAGTCCTAGTATTTTTGGAAAGCGTGATCAGACGCTTCACATCCACCTGTTCCACTCCACTCATTATTTATATACCTCTATCATGTCTCCCCTCAGCTGTCTCTTCTCCAAGTTGAAAAGCTCTAGCCTCCTTAGGCTTTCTTCATAGGGGAGTCGTCTCATTCCCGCTATCATTTTAGTCGCCCTTCGCTGCACCTTTTCCAATTCTATCTTTCTTGACATGCGGCGACCAGAATTGAACACAATACTCAAGGTGCGGTCGCACCGTGAAGCCATACAATGGCATTATAACATCCTCACACCTGTTTTCCATACCTTTGCTAATAATACCCAACATTCTATTCGCTTTCCTAGCCGCAGCAGCACACTGAGCAGAAGGTTTCAGTGTATTATCGACAACACCCAGATCCCTTTCTTGGTCCGTAACTCCTAACGCGGAACCTTGCATGACGTAGCTATAATTTGGGTTCTTTTTTCCCACATGCATCACCTTGCACTTGCTCACATTAAACGTCATCTTCCATTTAGCCGCCCAGTCTCCCAGTCTCGTAAGGTCCTTCTGTAATTTTTCACAATCCTGTCGCGAGTTAACGACTTTGAATAACTTTGTGTCTTATTTTATTTATTTATGTATTATTGCATTTGTATCCCACATTATCCCACCTCTTTGCAGGCTCAATGTGGCTTACAATACATCATGGGTACTGGAAATAGAAGTGAATATACATTAGGTTTACTGAGGGTTTGTGTTACATGGTGGTGAAATTACATAATGGTGTTAAAGCAAAAGACATTATAAGACAGAGAAGTTCAAAGGATTATACAGTTACACATGTTGATCTTTGTGATATATCTTGTCAAAGAGATAGGTTTTTAATAGTTTGCGGAAATTGGTCAGTTCATAGACCGTTTCAGGTTACGTGGCAGCGCATTCCAGAGCTGCATGCTCGTATAGGAAAAGGTAGATGCATTCATTGATTTGTATTTCAAACCTTTACACTTGGGAGGATGAAGAATGAGGGGTGTGCGGGAAGATTTTTTTGCGTTCCTGGGTGGTAGTTCTATTAGGTCTGACATGTAGACTGGGGCGTTACCATGGATGATTTTATGGACTAAGGTGCAAAGTTTGAACAAGATGCGTTCTTTTAGTGGGAGCCAGTGTAGTTTTTCTCGTAGGGGTTTCGCGCTTTCGTATTTTGGCATGCCAAATATTAGTCTGGCTGCCGTATTCTGAGCTGTCTGGAGTTTTTGAGTATTTGCTCTTTACAGCCAGCGTAGAGTGAGTTACAATAGTCCAGATGACTGAGTACCAGTGATTATACCAGATTGCGGAAGACAATCCTTGGAAAAAATGGTCTAACTCTTTTTAGTTTCCACATTGAATGAAACATTTTTGGTTATGTTATTTGCATGGTTCTCAAGTGTTAGATGTCGATCAATGGTGACTCCGAGGATTTTCAGGGTGTCCGAAACTGGTAGATTTAGTTTAGGTGTGTTGATGGTGGTAAATTTATTCTTATTGTATTGCGAGATGAGTACCAGGCACTGGGTTTTCTCAGCATTGAGTTTCAGCTGAAATGCATCTGCTGAGGAATTCATAATATGTAGGCTTTGCTTGATTTCATTGGAGATTTCCCTTAAATCTTCATGGAATGGGATGAAGATCGTTACATCGTCAGCGATATATATGGGTTTAGATTCTGATTCGATAGTAATTTGGCCAAGGGTGTCATCATTAGGTTGAATATGGTCGGTGAGAGGGGGATCCCTGTGGAACTCCGCATTCAGGTTTCAATGTCGCTGATGTAATCGAGTTTGAAGTCACTTGATATGAGCGTGTAGTGAGGAACCCTTTAAACCAATTGAGAATGTTGCCTCCAATTCCAAAGTATTCGAGGATGTGTAGTAAAATTCCATGGTCAACCATGTCGAATGCACTTGACATGTCGAATTGTAGCAGTAGAATGTTGTTGCCGTTTGTATCAATTGTTTGAATTTGTTCATGAGCGTGACTAGTACGGTTTCAGTACTGTGATTAGAGCGAAATCCTGATTGAGAATCGTGTAATATCGAGAACTTGTTTAGATAGTCTGTGAGTGTTTGGTCACTATGCCTTGTTATTTTGGTAATTAAGGGCATGGATGACTAGTCTATAGTTTGTTAGTTCATTTGCATTTTTCTTTGCATCCTTGGGTATAGGGGTGAGTAAAATGTTACCTTTTTCCCTTGGGAAAAGTCCATTTTGTAGCATATAGTTTATGTGGTTTGTTAGGTCTTTTATAAATTGTTGGGGGCCGGTTTTATGAGGTTGTTTGGGCATATATCTAGTTTGCAGTGAGATTTGGCGAATCTTTTAAGAGTTTGTGAGATAAGATCTTCCGGTAGCATTGTGAATTCCGTCCAGATTCTGTCTGCTGGATATATTCCAGGGTCTGGGTCTAGGCAGTCCAGGAGTGTGCTGTATTCGGTGTGCCTGACAGGTATTTTAAGTCGCAGTTGTATGATTTTCTCCTTGAAGTACTTTGCCAAGTCGTCAGCTTCCGGTATGTCTTTGCTGTTGTTGGTGACTGGAGTGGTGTCTAATAATTTATTTACAATTTGGAAGAGTTTGTGTGTGTCTTTGTAGTTTGGTCCAATTTCGGTTTTGTAGTATTGTCTTTTGGTTTGTCTTATGGTATATTTGTATTTCCTTCGGAGTTGCTTCCAGTCATTAAGTGTGGGATCGTCTTTCTTTTTGTTCCAAGCTCGTTCTAGTTTCCTAACTTGTGTTTTGAGTTTTTTCAGTTCTTCGTTGAACCATGGTATTGAGTTCTTTCTGTGCAATGTTCTGGTTTGGATTGGGGCAATGATGTCTAGTGTTAATTTACATCTGTTGTCCCAATTTGAGAGGAATTGAGTTGTGTCTGTTTTTGTTGTCCAATCTTTGTTGTAGATCTGTTGCCAGAATTTAACCGGATCTTTTTCCTCTTGTGGTGTAGGTTTTTCGTATTTGTTTGTTAGGTAAGTCTTTCGTTCTCCATTGGAGGGTTATATGTGCTTTATAATGGTCTGACCACAGTGTAGATGACCATTTTGTGTGTGTTAGTATACCGTTTGCGTCGTGGTCAAATTTGTATGTTATGAGGTCTAATGTGTGTCCTTTTTCGTGTGTTGGTTGTGTATTTTGTCCTTGTAGATCCCATAGTTGTAAGAACTCTCTACAGTCTTGGGTATTTGTTGTGGTGAGATCTTCCAGGTGTAGGTTAATATCTCCTTGGATAAAGAGATGCAGGTATTCGAGATAAAGTCTGTGAAGTGCATTTGGCAGTCTCGCCAGTTGCCTGGTGGTCTGTAAAATATAACTGCATTAAGGTGTTCCTGCAGTTTTGGGTGATTGATTCTTATGGAAGCGATTTCAAGTTGTGGCAGTATGGATTCAGCTATGTTTGTGATATTGAACTCAGATCTGTATATTATGGCTATTCCTCCTCCCCTTTTTCCATTTCTTGTCCAGTGTGTAATTTTATATCCTGGTGGGCATAGTTCTAGGATTATAGGATCTTGGAGGTTGTGGATCCAGGTTTCAGTGATGAAGAGGAAGTCCAGGTTGTCTGCAGTGATCCAGTCTGTTATATCCTCTGTCTTGGTCACTACTGATCTGGCGTTCACGTATCCAATTTGAATTGAATGGTAAGATTCGGTTAGGGGTGTTGAGGTCTTGATTTTTATTAATTGCCTGTTTTCCTGATGTCTAGTTTTGTTGTGTCCTTTCTTCCCTTTCTGTTGGTTTTCCATATATTTGTTTTTCCTTTTAGTTGATTGCTGTTCTTTTGTTCTAGTGGGTTGTATATGAATTGTCTGTAGGGTGTATGTGTTGAAGGTAGATTGGTGTTTGTGTTAGGGATAGTCCATGCGTAGTATGTTAGGGAGAGGAAGTAGATTATCATAATCAGTGTCATCAGCAAATTTAATTACCTTGAGTTACTCCCATCTCTAAATCATTTATAAATATATTAAAAAGCAGCGGTCTGATTTCGATGCCTGGCTCTCCGTTTTTCTTGAGCCCTCATCCCCATCCCTCATTCTTGGTGACTTCAACATACACATTGATAACCCATCCGACTCATACGCTTCTCAATTCCTCACCCTAACTTCCTCCTTCAACCTCCAACTGAGCTCCACCACCCCTACTCACAAATCTGGTCACTGTCTTGATCTCGTCCTCTCCTCTACCTGCTCGCCCTCTAATCTCTGTGACTCTGCTCTTCCCATTTCTGACCATCACCTGATCACATTCACACTTCATCACTCTCCCCCTCAATCCCGCCAACACTAACCACTACCTCCAGGAATCTCCAGGGTGTGGACCCCCCCCCCCACCGGTTATCCGCTAGTATCTCCAATCTCCTCCTGTCCATCAAGTCCTCCGAGTCTGTCGACAGGCGTTTCCAAGTACAATGCCACTCTCTCCTCCGCCCCTAGACAACCCTTGCACTGTCTGTTTCCCATCCCACAAGACGCAATATCCCCAGCCCTGGCTTAACCCTTGCACCCATTACCTTTGCTCCTGCTCCCGATCGCTGAAAGCCTATGGAGGAAATCTCGCACCCATACTGACTTCATTAACTACAAATTCATACTATCCTCCTTCCAAGTCCTCCCTATTCCTCGCCAAACAGGACTACTACACTCACTTGACTAACTCCCTCAGCGTCTAACCCTCGTTGTCTCTTCGCCACCCTCAAACTCCCTCCTCAAAGTGCCCTCCGCTCCCACCCCCCCCTCACTCCTCCTCCTCAAATCATGGCTGACTACTTCCGTGACAAGGTCCAGAAGATCAACCTCGAATTCACCACTAACCTTCTCCTCCTCTTCATCCTATCATCCACTCCCTCAATCAATCAACCCAGGCCTCCTTCTCCACTTTTCCTGATATCACCGAAGAGGAAAACCGCCCATCTTCTCTCCTCCTCGAAATGCACCACCTGTTCCTCAGACCCCATCCCCACCAACTTACTTATCACCATCTCTCTACTATCACCCCTCCCATCTGTCCATATCCTCAACCTCTCCTCTCCACCGCAACTGTCCCTGACACCTTCAAGCCTGCTGTTGTGACACCTCTCCTCAAAAAACCTCACTTGACCCTACCTGTCCCTCCACTACCCTACCGCCCCATCTCCCTCCTACCCTTCCTCTCCCAAAATACTTGCACGCGCCGTTCACAGCCGTTGCATTATCTCGCCTCTCATACCATCCTCGATCCGCTTCAATCTGGCTTTCGCCCACTTCACTCGACAGAACGGCATTATCCAAAGTCTGTAATGACCTGTTCCGCGCCAAATCCAAAGGTCATTATTCCATCCCATTCTCCTCGACCTATCCCGCCGCTTTTGACACTGTCAATCACAACTACTTCTTGACACACTTGTCCTCTTTTGGGTTCCAGGCTCTGTCCTCTCCTGGTTCTCCTCTTATCTCTCCCATCGTACCTTCAGAGTACACTCTCATGGCTCTTCCTCCACCCCTATCCCACTCTCTACTACTACTACTACTACTACTTAGCATTTCTATAGAGCTGCCAGGGTTACGCAGCGCTGTACAAGTTTAACATGGGGAAGGACCGTCCCTGCTCAAAAGAGCTTACAATCTACAGGTTACAACTATGTAGTCAGTGTAGGTATCATGGAGTGGGGAAGGGGTTATGCGCCAAAAGCCAGGGAGACAGAGATGGGCTTTGAGTAAGGAACTTGAAGATGGGCAGGGAGGGCGCATGACGTATGGGCTCGGGAAGGCTGGTTCAGGCATATGGTGAGCGAGGCAGAAGGGGCGGAGTCTGGAGTTAGCGGTGGTGGAGAAGGGTACAGATAGGAAGTGATTTGTCCTGAGAGCGGAGGTTACGGGTGGGAACATACTGGGAGAGGAGTGTAGAGAGGTACTGCGGGGCTGCAGATTGAGTGCATTTGAAGGTTAAAAGGAGAAGCTTGACTGTATACGGTAGCGGATCGGGAGCCAGTGAAGTGACTGAGGAGAGGGGTGATATGAGAGTATCAGTTCACGCGGGTAGATAAGACGTGCGGCAGAATTTTGGACAGATTGAAGGGGGGATAGATGGTTAAGCGGGAGGCCAGTGAGAAGAAGGTTGCAATAGTCAGACGAGAGGTGAACGAGTGAGTGACGAGGGTTCGGGTGGTCTGTTCAGAGAGGAATGGGCGAATTTTGCTAATATTATAGAGGAAGAAGCGACAGGTCTTAGCTGTCTGCTGGATATGGGCAGAGAAGGAGAGGGAGGAGTCGAAGATGACTCCGAGATTGTGGGCTGAAGCGACGGGGAAGATGAGGGTGTTGTCAACAGAGACGGAAAGTGGGGGAAGAGGAGAAGAGGGTTTGGGTGGAAAGACAAGGAGCTCAGTCTTTGCCATGTTCAGTTTCAGATGCCGGTTGGACATCCAGGCAGCGATGTCTGAAAGGCAAGCCGAAACTTTGGCCTGGGTTTCGACCGTGATGTCGGGAGTGGAGAGATAAAGCTGGGTGTCATCAGCATAGAGATGGTACTGGAAACCATGTGATGAGATCAGCGAGCCCAGGGAAGAGGTGTAGATCGAGAAAAGAAGTGGTCCAAGGACAGAACCTTGAGGAACCCCAACAGAGAGCGGGATGGGGGTGGAAGAAGAGCCATTAGAATATACTCTGAAGGTGCGATGGGAAAGATACGAAGAGAACCAGAGAGGGACGGAGCCCCTGGAACCTGAATGAGGGACAGTGGTGTCCCAAGAAGTAAATTATGATTGGACAGTGTCAAAAGGCTGCAGATAGGTCGAGGAGGATGAGGATGGAATAGTGACCTTTGGATTTGGCAAGGAACAAGTCATCTACGAGACTTTTAGAGAGTGCTGTTTCTGTCGGTGTAGGGGGCGAAAGCCGGATTGGAGCGGATTGAGGACGGCCTGAGAGGAGAGGAAATCAAGGCAGCGGCCTGTGGACAGCGTGTTCAAGTAATTTGGAGAGGAAGGGTAGAAGAGAGATGGGGATGGTAGTTGGAGGGACAGGTGGGGTCTAGTGATGGTTTTTGAGAAGTGGTGTGACTACAGCGGCTTGAAGGTGTCAGGGACAGTAGCAGTGGAGAGAGAGAGGTTGAGGATGTGACAGATTGAGGGGGTTGACTGTAGGAGAGATGTGGTTAAGCAGATTGGTGGGAATGGGATTCAGAGGAACAGGTGGTGCACTTAGAAGAAGAGAGAAGGCGAGCAGTTTCCTCTTCGGTGATCTCAGGGAAGGAGGAGAAGGAGGAGGAGGCCAGGCTAGGTTGGTTGGGGGAGTGGGTTAAGAAGTCACAGAGAGAAGAAGGCTTGGAAGTGAATTCAAGGCTTGGAAGTGAATTCAGGGTTCTGTCCTTGGACCCCTTCTTTTCTCTATCTACACCTCTTCCCTGGGCTCCCTGATCTCGTCTCATGGCTTCCAGTATCATCTTTATGCTGACGACACCCAGCTTTATCTCTCCACACCTGACATCACTGCAGAAAACCCAGGCCAAAGTATCGGCCTGCTTATCCGACATTGCTGCCTGGATGTCCAAACCGCCACCTGAAACTGAACATGGCCAAGACCGAACTTCTTCTCTTCCCACCCAAACCCACTTCTCCTCTACCTCCACTCTCTATCTCAGTTTGATAACACCCTCATCGTCCCAGTATCATCTGCCCGCAACCTGGTGTCATCTTCGACTCCTCCCTCTCCTTCGCTGCGCACATCCAGCAGATAGCCAAGACCTGTCGCTTCTTCCTCTATAACATTAGCAAAATCCGCTCCTTTCCTCTCTGAGCACACCACCCGAACTCTCATCCACTCTCTCGTACCTCTCGCCTTGACTACTGCAACCTACTCCTCACTGGCCTCCCACTTAGCACCTATCCCCCCCTTCAGTCCGTTCAGAACTCTGCTGCACGTCTTATCTTCCGCCTGAACCGATACACTCACATCACCCCTCTCCTCAAGTCACTTCATTGGCTTCCGATCAGGTACCGCATTCAATTCAGCTTCTGCTACCTAACCTACAAATGTACTCGATCTGCCAGCCCCTCCTTACCTCTCAACCCCTCATCTCCCCTTACGTTCCTACCGTAACCTCCGCTCTCAAGACAATCCCCCCTTTCAGTACCCTTCTCAACCACCGCCAACTCCAGGCTCCGCCCTTTCTGCCTCGCCTCACCCCACGCGTGGAACAAACTCCCCGAGCCCATACATCAGGCCCCCTCCCTCCCCATCTTCAAATCTCTGCTTAAAGCCCACCTCTTCAATGTCGCCTTCGGCACCTAACCTCTATACCTCTACCCAGGAAATCTAGACTGCCCAACTTGACATTTCGTTCTTTAGATTGTAAGCTCATTTGAGCAGGGACCGTCCTTCTTTGTTTATTTTGTACAGCGCTGCGTAACCCTAGTAGCGCTCTAGAAATGTTAAGTAGTAGTAGTAAAAAGCAGCGGTCCTAGCACAGACCCCTAAGGAACCCCACTAACTACCCTTCTCCATTGTGAATACTGCCCATTTAACCCCACTCTCTGTTTCCTATCCTTCAACCAGTTTTTAATCCACAATAGGACATTTCCTCCTATCCCATGACCCTCCAATTTCCTCTGTAGCCTTTCATGAGGTACCTTGTCAACGCCTTTTGGAAAATCCAGATACACAATATCAACCAGCTCCCCTTTGTCCACATGTTTGTTTACTCCTTCAAAGAATTGAAGTAAATTGGTCAGGCAAGATTTCCCCACACAAAACAACCACTGACCCAGCAAAGCCTCTACCTCCCCTTCCCCTCCCCAAACATAGAATCATGATGGCAGACAAGGGCCATATGGCCCATCCAGTCTGCCTTTCCTGAGAAACCACTAACTCCTCCTTTTCCTAACAGATCCCACGTGCCTGTCCCATGCTTTCTTAAATTGACAGTCTTCGTTGCTACGACCTCCACCAGGAGGCCATTCCACGCCTCCACCACCCTTTCCATGAACAAATACTTTCGTAGATTCCTCCTAAGCCTATTTCTTTTAACTTCATTGTATGCCCCCTCATTCCAGAGTTTTCCTTCATTTGAAAAAAGCTCACCGCCTCCTGTATATTGACGACACTGAGGTATTTAAACATCTCTATCATATCCCCTCTCTCCCGCCTCCCTTCCAGCGTATACATAGTAACATAGTAACATAGTAGATGATGGCAGAAAAAGACCTGCATGGTCCATCTAGTCTGCCCAGATAAACTCATATCTTGAATTTGTACCTGTCTTTTTCAGGGCATAGACCGTACAAGTCTGCCCAGCAGTATTTCCCGCCTCCCATCACTGGCTCTGGCACAGACTGTATAAGTCTGCCCTCCCCTATCCTAGCCTCCCAACCACCAACCCCTCTTCCCCCCACCTGCTCCGCCACCCCAATTTCAGCTAAGCTTCTGAGGATCCATTCCTTTTGCACAGGATTCCTTTATGTTTATCCCACGCATGCTTGAATTCCGCTACCGTTTTCATCTCCACCCCCTCCCGCGGGAGGGCATTCCAAGCATCCACCACCCTCTCTGTGAAAAAATACTTCCTGACATCTTTTTTGAGTCTGCCCCCCTTCAATCTCATTTCATGTCCTCTCGTTCTACCGCCTTCCCATCTCCGGAAAAGATTTTTTTTGCGGATTAATACCTTTCAAGTATTTGAACGTCTGTATCATATCACCCCTGTTCCTCCTTTCCTCCAGGGTATACATGTTCAGGTCAGCAAGTCTTTGGTCATATGTCTTGGAACGCAAATCCCATACCATTCTCGTAGCTTTTCTTTGCACCGCTTCCATTTTTTTAACATCCTTCACAAGGTACGGCCTCCAAAACTGAACACAATACTCCAGGTGGGGCCTCACCAACGACTTGTACAGGGGCATCAACACTTCCTTTCTTCTGCTGATCACACCTCTCTCTATACAGCCTAGCAACCTTCTCGCTACGGCCACCGCCTTGTCACACTGTTTCGTCGTCTTCAGATCCTCGGATACTATCACCCCAAGATCCCTCTCCCCCTCAGTACCTACCAGACTCTCCCCGCCTAACACATTCGTCTCTCGTGGGTTTCTACTCCCTAAATGCATCACTTTGCATTTTCTGTCGCATTGAATTTTAATTGCCAAACATCAGACCATTCTTCTAGCATCCTCAGAACCCTTTTCATGCTTTCCACTCCCTCCCGGGCGTCCCACTCTGTTGCAAATCTTAGTATCATCCGCAATAGGCAAATTTACCTTCTAACCCTTCGGCCAATGTCACTCACAAATATATTGAACAGAATCGGCCCCAGCACCGATCCTGAGGCCACACCACTACTCACCTTTCCCTCCTCCGAGCGAATTCCATTCACCACCACCCTCTGTCGTCTGTCCGTCAACCAGTTCCTAATCCAGTTCACCACTTCGGGACCTATCTTCAGCCCATCTATTTTATTTAAGAGCCTCCTGTGAGGAACCGTGTCAAAAGCTTTGCTAAAATCTAAGTAGATTACCTCTATAGCACGTCGATGATTCAATTCTCCAGTTACCCAATCAAAGAATTCAATGAGATTCGTTTGGCACGATTTCCCTCTGGTAAAATCATGTTGTCTCGGATCTATACATGTTGAGGTTCATAAGCCTGCCTTTCTATGTTTTATGACGGAGATCACATACCAATTTTGTAGCCGCCCTCTGGACAGACTTCATCCTGTTTCTATCCTTCTGTAGGTGTGGTCTCCAGAATTGCATCCCTCTCCTTACGCACCCAAGCATCCTTCTGGCTTTGACCGTCGCATTTTCTACTTGTTTGGCTACCTTAAGGTCATCAGACACAATCACCCCCAAGTCCCACCGAGTGAGCAATTGTGAAAAACAATAGAAACCCTAAGAATGCCAGAGTCATAGTTATTGAAGGTTTTACAGACAGGAATCGAAACAATACTCCAATGAAAACAGAAGAATCTTAGAAACAGGCCCACCCCAGGTACTAATGTCATCTCGCCATCACTCATTATCAGTCACACCGGCATCCTGTAGTGAGACTCACCCACTGCCCGTCACTCCTTAATGTGCCTGAGATTTTAAGAATAACGGGAAACCCTTACCTAGAGACATCAGGATCTCATAGTTGTCCTTCATCACCTCCCTCCAAAGCTCCTTCTGCTCCTCATCTAAATACTCCCACTCCTCCTGGGAGAAAGAGACAGAGACGTCCTCAAATGTCACCCGCATCTGAAACACAAACCAGAAACACAGTCAGGGACACGGGGAGGTGCTCAGAATGCATTAGATTTCAGCTCCTGCCTTTGTTCTGGGGGTTGTAACTGCAGATGTTTAAAAATTCAGCTTATCTATCTTTTTGTGTAGAATTCTACCGACATTAACACCCAGCTCTTCTGTTCTCCAGGACTGACTCTGCCTAAGCTGTCTCCTAGCTCAGGCTTGATTACCCCATCCCCTCAGTAATCTCAGTCTCCAACTAGTATGAACCCCTCCCTAAGAAGGCTGACCCCCCCCCCCCACACACACACACACAAAAAGTGCTTTATCTAAAACTTGGCTCACATTCTCAGTTTCCAACTAGTATGAACCCACTCCCCTAAGGAAGGATAAGCCCCCCAGCTTTATTTCTCTTTTCCCTCATTCCATCATCCCCACCTCCCCTGCCAGGTCTTGTCGCCACTCCGCCCAGTGCGCACACATCCCATGACTGTCTGTCAATCAGTGTCCCCCCCCCCCCCACACACACAGTAATGTTACTCAGAGCTCTCTCTCATATCATAGTAACATAGTAACATAGTAGATGACGGCAGAAAAAGACCTGCATGGTCCATCCAGTCTGCCCAACAAGATAAACTCATATGTGTATACCTTACATTGATTTGTACCTGCCTTTTTCAGGGCACAGACCGTACAAGTCTGCCAGCAGTATGTCCCCCGCCTCCCATCACTGGCTCTGGCACAGACTGTATAAGTCTGCCCTCCACTATCCCGCCTCCCAACCACCAACCTCTCTTCCCCACCTGCTCCGCCACCCAAATTTTGGCTAAGCTTCTGAGGATCCATTCCTACTGCACAGGATCCTTATGCATATCCCACGCATGTTTGAATTCCGTTATCGTTTTCATCTCCACACACCTCCACGCGGAGGGCATTCCAAGCATCTCCACCCTCTCCGTGAAAAAATACTTCCTGACATCTTTTTTGAGTCTGCCCCCTTCAATCTCATTTCACGTCCTCATCGTTCTGAACCGCCTTCCCATCTCCGGAAAAGATTTGTTTTTGCGGATTAATACCTTTCAAGTATTTGAACGCTGTATCAATATCACCCTGTTCCTCCTTTCCTCCAGGGTATACATGTTCAGGTCAGCAAGTCTTTGCTCATACGTCTTGGAAACGCAAATCCCATACCATCCTCGTAGCTTTTCTTGCACCGCTTCCATTTTCTTAACTTCCTTCGCAAGGTACGGCCTCCAAAACTGAACACAATACTCCAGGTGGGGCCTCACCAACGACTTATACAGGGGCATCAACACTCTTGTCTTCTGCTGGTCACACCTCTCTCTATACAGCCTTGTAACCTTCTAGGTACAGCCACCGCCTTGTCACACTGTTTCATCATCGCCTTCAGATCTCAGATACTATCACCCCAAGAGTCCCTCTCCCCCTCAGTACCTATCAGACTCTCACCGCCTAACACATACGTCTCCCTTGGATTCTACTCCCTAAGTGCATCACTTTGCATTTCTTCGCATGAATTTTAATTGCCAAACGTTAGACCATTCTTCTAGCTCCTCAGATCCTTTTTCATGCTTTCCACTCCCTCCCGGGTGTCCACTCTGTTGCAAATCTTAGTATTATCCACAAATAGGCAATATCTATTCCATTGCATACTACACTAGTTGTCCTTCTGAAATCCCTCTTGCCCCCAGCAAACATAGTTCCACAGTTATCTCAGAATACCCCCACACACTACACAACCCTCAGCTCACACCCCACCAACGCAGTCTCTACCTGCATCTCTTTCTGAACGCCGATAATATATCTCTGCTCTCTGTCTCCCTCCCTCGGTGCATACATTCGCCTACCCCCCCCCCCCCACCTATGCAATCCCCAAAATTCAGCCATGCTACTGCATTCACAGGTTTCACTCATAGCACCCCCAGCTTACCTCCTTCTCCCTATCCAAACTGTCCTTTTCATCCCCCTCTCACTCCCCAAGCTCTCCTCCCTTCGCCTTGACTTGACCCATTTCCCTCCTTCCCCAATGCCCTCCACAAGTGGAGGAGGAAGAGGACAGCTGCTGAATTTGAACCCTGAGCCTCTACGGTGGCCTCCATGGTTCAAATCCAGCCTTCAGAGGCAGGGCGACAGAGTTCTCCTCCTTCTCCTCTGTTTGTGGTGAGTGTCGGGGAGGTAGAGGGCAAGATATTAAAGCATTAGATGTCAGCTCCTGCCTTTGTTTTAGGGGATGTAACTATGCAGATTTTTTAAAAATTTAGCTTTATCTATCTCAGAGAGAGCGAGCGAGAATGTAAAGAGATGCCAGGAAGCAGAAAGTGACAGTCAGAGGGAGAGAGAGAGAGAGCGAGAGAGGTAACATAGTAGATGACGGCAGAAAAAGACCTGCACGGTCCCATCCAGTCTGCCCAAGATAAACTCATGTGTATACCTTACCTTGATTTGTACCTGTCTTTCTCAGGGCACAGACCGTATAAGTCTGCTCAGCAGTTTTTCCTGCCTCCCAACCACCTGTCCCGCCTTCCATCACCGGCTCTGGCACAGACCGTATAAAAGTCTGCCTCCCCCTATCCTCGCCTCCCAACCACCAACCCCTCTTCCCCCCACCTGCTCTGCCACCCAATTGTAGCTAAGCTTCTGAGGATCCATTCCTTCTGCACAGGATTCCTTTATGCACATCCCACGCATGTTTGAATTCCGTTACCGTTTTCATCGCCACCCACCTCCCGCGGGAGGGCATTCCAAGCATCCACCACCCTCTCCGTGAAAAAAAATACTTCCTGACATCTTTTCTGAGTCTGCCCCCCTTCAATCTCATTTCATGTCCTCTCGTTCTACCGCCTTCCCATCTCCGGAAAAGATTCGTTTGCGGATTAATACCTTTCAAATATTTGAACGTCTGTATCATATCACCCCTGTTCCTCCTTTCCTCCAGGTATACATGTTCAGGTCAGCAAGTCTCTCTTCATACGTTTGGAACGCAAATCCCATACCATCCTGGTAGCTTTTCTTTGCACCGCCTACACCCCCCATGAGAGAATGTAAAGAGATGTCAGGAAGCAGAAAGTGACAGTCAGAGTGAGAGAGAGAGAATGTAAAGAGATGTCAGGAAGCAGAAAGTGACAGTCAGAGGGAGAGAGAGAGCGAGAGAGAATGTAAAGAGATGTCAGGAAGCAGAAAGTGACAGTCAGAGGGACAGAGAGAGAGAGCGAGAGAGAATGTAAAGAGATGTCAGGAAGCAGAAAGTGACAGTCAGAGGGAGAGGGAGAGCGAGAGAGAATGTAAAGAGATGTCAGGAAGCAGAAAGTGACAGTCAGAGACAGAGGGAGAATGTAAAGCAGAAAGTGAGAGACTGGTAAAGCAGGAGGAGAAAGAGGAAGAAGAGCCTGAGGGGCTACAGCAGGGAATGGATTGAGCAGTGCCAGGCTCATTTCTCCTGTGTGTGTGGCATTGCCTGGCACTGCATCCCCTGCTGCCCACCTCCTGCCAGTGAGGGGAGGAGAATGAGGAAGAAGAGCCTGAGGGGCTACAGCAGGGAAATGGATTGAGCAGTGCCAGGCTCATTTCTCCTGTGTGTGTGGCATTGCCTGGCACTGCATCCCCTGCTGCCCACCTCCTGCCAGTGAGGGGGAGAGAATGAGGAAGAAGAGCCTGAGGGGCTACAGCAGGGAATGGATTGAGCAGTGCCAGGCTCATTTCTCCTGTGTGTGTGGCATTGCCTGGCACTGCATCTCCTGCTGCCCACCTCCTGCCAGTCTCCTACCTGCTCAGCACAAACCCAAGAGCCAACCTCCTGCCCTTCTCCAGAGCTCGATCTCCAGTACTGGCCCCCTTGGTCCTCTCTACACTTCTGGGGCAGCTTTAAGTTGGAGCCAAGACTTGGCTTCTCTTTAAATGGTGGCAGACGGAGAAGTGAATTAGGGAAGGAGCAGAGAACTGATCATCACTGAAAGCTATGGGTGGTTTAGTAATAACGTCTTTGTGTCACTTCCTGGAATATTTTAGCAAATGTTAAGCACAGAGAGAGGAAACTAAAGCCACATCCTGACCCTGAAACAGGAACTACTCCCTCCAGCCAGATGTTTATATTTTGTGTCATATCTACTACTACTACTAGTACTACTATTTAGCATTTCTATAGCGCTACAAGGCGTACGCGCGCTGCACAAACATAGAAGAAAGACAGTCCTGCTCAAAGAGCTTACAATCTAATAGACAAAAAATAAAGTAAGCAAATCAAATCAATTAATGTGAACGGGAAGGAAGAGAGGAGGGTAGGTGGAGGCGAGTGGTTACAAGTGGTTACGAGTCAAAAGCAATGTTAAAGAGGTGGGCTTTCAGTCTAGATTTAAAGGTGGCCAAGGATGGGGCAAGACATAGGGGCTCAGGAAGTTACTACTACTACTACTATTTAGCATTTCTATAGCGCTACAAGGCATACGCAGCGCTGCACAAACATAGAAGAAAGACAGTCCCTGCTCAAAGAGCTTACAATCTAGTAGACAAAAAATAAATAAAGTAAGCAAATCAAATCAATTAATGTGTAGAGGAAAGAGGAGAGGAGGGTAGGTGGAGGCGGGTGGATACAAGTGGTTATGAGTCAAAGCAATGTTAAAGAGGTGGGCTTTCAGTCTAGTTTTAAAAGGTGGCCAAGGATGGGGCAAGACGTAGGGGCTCAGGAAGTTTTATGCCAGGCGTAGGGTGCAGCGAGACAGAAGGCGCGAAGTCTGGAGTTGGCAGTAGTGGAGAAGGGAACAGATAAGAAGGATTATCCATGGAGCGGAGTGCACGGGAAGGGTGTAGGGAAGGACGAGTGTGGAGAGATACTGGGGAGCAGCAGCAGTGAATACATTTATAGGTTAGTAGAAGAAGTTTGAACAGGATGCGAAAACGGATAGGGAGCCAGTGACGCGACCCTGAGGAGAGGGGTAGTGTGAGTAAAGCGACCCTGGCGTGAAGACGAGATGGGCAAGCAGAGTTTTGAACCGACTCTGATAATTATTATTTATTTATTTGCATTGTATCCCACATTCTTCCACCTATTTGCAGCTCAATGTGGCTTACATTGTGCAAGAGAAACAGCTTCTTCCTCAACTGGGCATGACATGAGAAGGATGTAACATAGTAACATAGTAGATGACGGCAGAAAAAAGACCTGCATGGTCCATCCAGTCTGCCCAACAAGATAAACTCATATGTGTATACCTTACCTTGATTTGTACCTGCCTTTTTCAGGGCACAGACCGTACAAGTCTGCCAGCAGTATTTCCCGCCTCCCAACCACCAGTCCCGCCTCCCATCACCGGCTCAGGCACAGACCGTATAAGTCTGCCCAGCAGTATTTCCCGCCTCCCATCACCGGCTCAGGCACAGACCGTATAAGTCTGCCCAGTAGTATTTCCCGCCTCCCATCACCGGCTCTGGTACAGACCGTATAAGTCTGCCGAGCAGTATTTCCCGCCTCCCAACCACCAGTCCCGCCTCCCATCACCGGCTCTGGCACAGACCGTATAAGTCTGCCCTCCACTATCCTCGCCTCCCAACCACCAACCTCTCTTCCCCCCACCTGCTCTGCCACCCAATTGTAGCTAAGCTTCTGAGGATCCATTCCTTCTGCACAGGATTCCTTTATGCACATCCCACGCATGTTTGAATTCCGTTACCGTTTTCATCTCCACCACCTCCCGCGGGAGGGCATTCCAAGCATCCACCACCCTCTCCATGAAGAAATACTTCCTGACATCTTTTTTGAGTCTGCCCCCCTTCAATCTCATTTCATGTCCTCTCGTTCTACCGCCTTCCCATCTCCGGAAAAGATTTGTTTTTGCGGATTAATACCTTTCAAGTATTTGAACGTCTGTATCATATCACCCCTGTTCCTCCTTTCCTCCAGGGTATACATGTTCAGGTCAGCAAGTCTTTGCTCATACGTCTTGGAACGCAAATCCCATACCATTCTCGTAGCTTTTCTTTGCACCGCTTCCATTTTTTTTAACAGCATTCGCAAGGTACGGCCTCCAAACCTGAACACAATACTCCAGGTGGGGCCTCACCCAACGACTTGTACAGGGCATCAACACTTCCTTTCTTCTGCTGATCACACCTCTCTCTATACAGCCTAGCAACCTTCTCGCTACGGCCACCGCCTTGTCACACTGTTTCGTCGCCTTCAGATCCTCGGATACTATCACCCCAATATCCACCCCCCCCTCAGTACCTACCAGACTCTCCCCGCCTAACACATAAGTCTCTCGTGGGTTTCTACTCCCTAAATGCATCACTTTGCATTTCTCCGCATTGAATTTTAATTGCCAAACCTTAGACCATTCTTCTATCTTCCTCAGATCCCTTTTCATGCTTTCCACTCCCTCCCGGGTGTCCACTCTGTTCCAATCTTAGTATTATCCACAAATAGGCAAACTTTACCTTCTAACCCTTCGGCAATGTCACTCACAAATATATTGAACAGAAGTCGGCCCCAGCACCGATCCCTGAGGCACTCCACTACTCACCTTTCCCTCCTCCGAGCGAACTCCATTTACCACCACCCTCTGTCGCCTGTCCGTCAACCAGTTCCTAATCTAGTTCACCACTTCGGGACCTATCTTCAGCCCATCTAGTTTCTTTAAGAGCCTCCTGTGGGGAACCGTGTCAAAAGCTTTGCTAAAATCTAAGTAGATTACCTCTATAGCACGTGTTTAAGTCTAACACTCCCTACCTAATCATGGGTTTATTCTTTTGTAAAAAAAAAAAAAAAACAAGAAACAAAAACATATTTAAGAAACATCTCACACTTTCTTCACCTAACTCTATTAACAATTCCCAAACTAACTTTAAATCCTTTCCAGTCAGCACCAGCCACCAATACCCTGGAACAGCCTCCCCACAGAGCCCCAGGAAAAAAACATTTCATGTATTTTGTTATTATTTATTGCACTTGTAGCCCACATTTTCCCACCTATTTGCAGGCTCAATGTGGCTTACAAAGACCTGTTATGGCATCGCCAATTCAGGGTAAAAGATACAATTGGTGTTACAAAGAAGTCAAGGATGACTGAGAAGAGCTAAGCAAACATTTAGAGAAAGACGTCCTTTAGAGTCAGGGTGGGGTGATGAAGTGTTATAGTTAAGCTACGGATTCTCGTGGTAGGCCTTGTTGAAGAGATTTGCGAAAGTTAGTTATTTCGTTAATTGTTTTCAATTTTGTTGGTAGTGCATTCCACAGTTGTGTGCTCATGTATGAAAAGCTGGTCGCATGTGTTAGTTTGTATTTTAATATTTTGCAGCTGGGGAAGTGTAGGTTAAGAAATGTGTGGGCAGATCTTTTAGCATTTCTAGGAGGTAGGTCAGTGAGGTCTAGCACGTAGGTCGGGGCGTCTCCGTGAATGTTTTTATGAACAATCGTGCATATCTTGAACGTGGTTCGTTCTTTGAGCCAGTGCAGTTTCTTTCTTAGGGGTTTTGCACTTTTATATTTTGTTTTTCCGAATATGAGTCTGGCTGCGGTGTTTCTGGGCTGTTTGAACGTTTCTTGATAGTTTCTTGCAGCCAGCGTAAAGTGCGTTGCAATAGTCCAGGTGGCTTAGTACCATTGATTGTACCAGGGTTGCGAAAGATGGATCTAGGGAAGAAAGGTTTTACTCTTTTGAGTTTCCACATGGCGTGAAACATCTTCTTAGTTGTATTCTTCACGTGGTTTTCAAGTGTGAGGTTTCGATCAATGGTGATTCCGAGAATTTTCAGTGTGTTTGAGACGGGAAGGGAAATATTTGGTGTGGTTATTGTAGTGAATTTACTTGTGTTATGTTGTCAGGTGAGTATGAGACATTGCGTTTTTTCTGCGTTGAGTTTTAACTGGAATGCATCTACCCAGGAGTGCATTATTTGGAAAGCTTTGGTTAATCTCATTGGAGATATCCTTTAGACCATGTTTGAATGGGATGTAGATCGTGACATCATCTGCATATATGTATGGGTTGAGGTTTTGATTGGCTAGTAGCTTGGCTAGAGGTATCATCATTAGGTTGAAAAGGGTTGGTGAGAGGGGGGATCCTTGGGGAACTCCACATTCGGGTGGCCAATGGGTTTGGATATTTTCTCGTTAGATGTTACTTGGTGTGATCTTGAGGTCAGGAATCCTCTAAACCAGTAAGAACGTTGCTCTCACTCCAAAGTATTCTAGGATATGTAGTAATATTCCATGGTTGACAGTAAACAAAAATCAAACTAACTGGCAGGTATATCCACTTTCACTCTGGAGTTGTATTCACTTGTTCAACATGCTCTTTGCCCTTAAGTGACTTTATGTTTTTCAACAGCTACCTTTGTATTTAAGGGTAAAGGAAGAGAATGTGCTCCATAAACTTCTACAACACTATTTGTGGAAAGGACAAAGACTCAGATTGACACTGGCCCTGATATAAACCCCCAAGCCTCATAGAGGAATGGGACTTCTGAATATTGGATATCTCACAGTTGGTCAGCGGAATGCGTCATATTATGACTGGTTTAGGGGCACAGAACAATTTTCTCTCACTCACATTGAGACCACTTTGATCCCGGGGTACATTTTAGTCACATACGCCATAGATCCTCCAACTATGGGAACTATGGCCAGAATGCAACCCACCCACAAAAAAGGACACACCTTAGATATTATCACCTACAAATTCCCATCAGAATCCACCTCACACTTCCAGATACAAAATGGACAGCCACGCCATGGACCGATCACTACAAAGCAAACCTCTCCTTACGTTGGAAAACAAAAAAGACACAACAAAAACAAGTGATTAAAACATATAGTAGGAGAGGTAAAATTGACCCGCAAACATTCTGGCAACAATTCTTTACAGACGAATGGACAACTCCCACAGACTCCTCCCAATTTCTCCAAGAATGGGACAACAGATGCAAAACAACACTAAATAGCATAGCACCAATACAAACCAGAACCTCACATAGAATAAATTCCATACCATGGTTCAGTGAAGAATTGAAAGAACTAAAAACACAAGTCAGAAGATTAGAACGAGCATGGATCAAGAAAAAAAGACGAACATACACTCAATGACTGGAAAAAACTACAAAGGAAATACAAATACACTAACTAAAAGAACATACTACAAAACCACTATAGGACCAAATTACAAGGACACACACAAACTCTTCACACTTGTAAACAAACTCCTAAACACCACACCGGTCACCTCTAACAACACAGACACCCCATCTGCAACCAATCTTGCAAAGTACTTCAACGAAAAAATCACAAAGCTACAACTCATGATACCTACTAATAAAACTGAGTACACAAGCATCCTTGAATGCCTAGACTCAAAACTAGGGGAATGCCCAGCAGATCGATCATGGACCAAGTTTGACACGATATCTTCTGATGAATTCTCAAAATGGCTCGGAAAATACGCTAAGTCACAATGCAAATTGAACGTTTGCCCCAATAGCCTAATAAAATCAGCTCCCAAACAATTCAAAAAAGACCTTACGAGGCACATAAACTACAGGCTTCAAAATGGCCTCTTTCCCACAGAGAAAGGAAACATCCTACTTACCCCACTGCCAAAAGATGCAAAGAAAAGCACAATGGACCTAACTAACTATCGCCCAGTAGCATCCATCCCGCTCATAACTAAACTCATGGAGGGCATAGTGACGAAACAACTCTCTGATTACCTAACCGAACATTCAATTCTGCACGAATCACAGTCAGGATTCCGGACAAATCACAGTACTGAAACGGTACTAGTATCGGCAATGAACGCTTTCAAACAAGCAATTGCAACTGGCAACAACATACTCCTCCTACAATTTGACATGTCCAGCGCCTTCGACATGGTCAACCATGAAATACTATTACATATACTAAAATACTTCGGAGTAGGAGGCACACTTCTCAAATGGTTCAAAGGATTCCTGACCACAAGATCATACCAAGTACAATCAACGCGCATACATCATCCCCATGGACACCTGAATGCGGAGTTCCCCAAGGATCCCCCCTATCACCAACTCTCTTCAACCTAATGATGATACCACTAGCCAAACTTCTAGCCAATCAAAACTTCAATCCCTATATATATGCAGACGATGTCATGATCTACATCCCATTCAAGCAGGATCTAAACGAAATCACCAACGAGATCAATCAAAGCCTCCAAACTATGCACTCCTGGGCTAATGCGTTCAAACTGAAACTCAACGCAGAGAAAACACAATGTCTTGTACTAACCTCACAACACAGCAAAAACACCTACTCCAAAATAACCACACCATACTGTTCTCTTCCCGTCGTGCAAAACCTAAACATTCTTGAAGTGACTATCGACCGAACCTCACACTGATACTCATGTGAAGAATACAATGAAGAGAATGTTCCACTCAATGTGGAAACTCAAAAGAGTAAAACCTTTCTTCCCAAGACATATCTTCCGCACCCTGGTACAGTCAATGGTAATAAGTCACCTGGACTACTGTAATGCACTATACGCCGGCTGCAAAGAACAAGCTATCAAAAAACTCCAAACAGCCCAGAATACAGCCGCCAGACTCATATTTGGAAAAAATAAATATGAAAGTGCTAAACCCCTAAGAGAGAAACTCCACTGGCTCCCACTCAAAGAAAGTGTTGAGTTCAAGATCTGCACGATAGTACACAAAATTATACACGCAGACGCCCCAATCTACATGCTAAACCTTGTGGACTTGCCTCCCAGAAACACTGTAAGATCATCCCGCAAATATCTCAATCTGCACTTTCCCAGCTGCAAAGGACTGAAATACAAACTGACACATGCCACCACCTTCTCCTACTTGAGCACGCAGCTGTGGAATGCTCTACCTACAGACCTGAAAGCTATTGACGAGTTAACTAACTTCCGCAAATCTCTGAAAACTCATCTCTTCCAAAAGACCTACAAGGAAAATACATAGCCTACAAACTACTCCATCAAATCACACAATCACCACAGCTCACCTCTAACTTACCTTCCCGTCTATCCTCCCTTACCCAATCTTTAAACAGTAATAATTGTACTTGTTATCATGAAACGACTATGCTTATTTTCTCTTACCAACATTCAAACTATAAGAATTGTACCTGTTATCACGAAATGATTATGTCATAACCACACTCTGTAAGCCACTTTGAGCCTACAATAGGTGGGAAAAGGTGGGGTACAAATGCAATAATAAATAAATAAATAAAATCCAGTGGGTTGCCTGCCTAATGTATTGAAAGTCTTTCCTATGTTGAGGACCTTAAGAGCAGTGTGGCGCTGGGTAACTAGGACATCACAATACGCCATACTTATCATTGCAAATAACCCAGCTCCTCCCAGGCAGGGGCGTAGCCACGGGTGGGCCTGGACGGGCCCAGGCCCACCCACTTTCCCTCCAGGCCCGCCCATCCAAATCCTTCATTGCTGTCGCTGCCTTTTCTCCCGCGGCTTCGGGGAACGGCCGTCCGGGAGGCAGCGATCAGCGTTACCTGTCAGTGCCTGCCCTGAAATTGTGCTTCTCTTCTCCCCAGGCTTCGCCCCGCTCTTTTCTTCGCAATACCCAGGCCAAGGTATAGGCCTGCTTATCCGACATTGCTGCCTGGATGTCCAACCGCCACCTGAAACTGAACATGGCCAAGACCGAACTTATTGTCCTTCCCACCCAAACCCACTTCTCCTCTCCCTCCACTCTCTATCTCAGTTGATAACACCCTCATCCTCCCCGTCTCATCTGCCCGCAACCTTGGAGTCATCTTCGACTCCTCCCTCTCCTTCTCTGCGCATATCCAGCAGATAGCCAAGACCTGTCGCTTCTTCCTCTATAACATTAGCAAAATTCGCCCTTTCCTCTCTGAGCACACCACCCGAACTCTCATCCACTCTCTCATTACCTCTCGCCTTGACTACTGCAACCTACTCCTCACTGGCCTCCCACTTAGCCATCTATCCCCCCTTCAGTCCGTTCAGAACTCTGCTGCACGTCTTATCTTCCGTCTGGACCGATATACTCATATCACCCCTCTCCTCAAGTCACTGCACTGGCTTCCGATTAGGTACCGCATACAGTTCAAGCTTCTCCTACTAACCTACAAATGCACTCGATCTGCAGCCCCTCCCTACCTCTCTACCCTCATCTCCCCCTACGTTCCTACCTGTAACCTCCGCTCTCAAGACAAATCCCTCCTTTCAGTACCCTTCTCCACCACCGCCAACTCCAGGCTCCGTCCCTTCTGCCTCGCCTCACCCCATGCTTGGAATAAACTCCTTGAGCCCATTCGCCAAGCCCCCTCCCTGTCCATCTTCAAATCCTTGCTCAAAGCCCACCTCTTTAGTGTTACCATATGGCTCCAGAAAAAGGAGGACGGATTGAGCCAGCCGGGTTTTACTTCCATTCAGGGCCGGTCTTAGCAAGTGCGGGGCCCTATGCAGACCAATTTGACGGGGCCCCACCCTAGCCCCGCCCCCACCCTAACTCCGCCCCACCCTAGCTCCACCCCCACCCTAGCTCCAGAGCCGGCCACCCCTCCCTCCGAGCTCCAAGGCCCCCAGCTCCAGGGCTTGTCGATCCTGCACAGTCAATGCCAACTGAAAACCATGTCTTTTTCACAAACACTGATACACCCTAATCCACTATAGAATAAGTAGTAATATTTAAACTTTCTATTTAGACAAAAATTAAACTGAACCCCCAAGATGCCAGACTCTGCATACAACACCACAGAAACAGAAAATGTCCCCTAGTACTGTGCAAAATATAAAGACAACGGATGTAAATTTGAAAAAAAACTAACAAATACCAATCACCACTTTACAAATTAACAAATAGAAATAAAACAAATATAGAAAATAAAATAATACCATTTTATTGGACTAATACATTTAGCTTTCAGAGGACAAAACCTCCGTCCTCAGGTCAATACAGTATAGAGCTGTTACAGTATCCTATCCTGACCTGAGGAAGGGGGCTTTGTTCTCCGAAAGTTTGACAAAATGTATTAAAATTAGTCCAATACAAAGATTACCTTATTATAAACATTTATTAACCCAGCTACAATACTATATCCTAAAGCAAAAAAATAAAAATATATATTTTATTTACAGTTTGTCGTCTCTGGTTTCTGCTTTCCTCATCTTCTTTTCACTGTCTTCCTTCCATCAAGCATCTGTCTTCGCTCTCTCTCTGCCATCCAGTGTCTGCCCTCTCTGCTGTCCCCTCCATCCAATGTCTGCCCTCTCTCCCTGCCCCTTCCGTGCACATCTGCCCTCTATCTCTGCCCCTTCCATTCACTGTCTGCCCTTTCTATACCTTCCATCCACTGTCTGCCCTTTCTCTCTGCCCCTTCAATCCACCATTTGCCCTCCCTCTCCCATCCATCCGGGTCTGCCCTCCCTCTCGCTCCCCCTTCCATCCAGGATCTGCCCCTCTCTCTGCCCCTTTTTTTCAGCCCCACTATCCCACCAGTCCCCCATTTCAGCCCCAGCCCTTTTCTCCCACCAGTCCCAAGCTTCAGCCCCAGCCACTTCTCCCTATCTCCTTTTCAGCCCCCAGTACCCACAGTTTCAGCCCCTGCCCCTTTTCAGCCTCCAGTCCCAGTACTAGTCCCCTTATCCCACCTACCCTCCTTTTCAGCCCCCTTCATCCATATGCCTTGTATTAGAGCCCCGCTTTTCAGCCCCAGAACCATTCTCCCACCTGATCCAAGCATGCCCCATTTTCCCACCAGCCCCATGCATAGCCCCCATTTCCCATATGGCCCCTTCTCAAACCCCAGTTCCAGCCCCCTTCTCCCATCTGAGAACCCCCATCCCACACCCTTCTCCCATCTGAGTCCCCCTTACCCCCTCCCCCCAACTGAGAACCCCCATCCCACACCCTTCTCCGAGTCCCCCTTACCCCCTTCCCCCAACTGAGAACCCCCATCCCACACCCTTCTCCCATCTGAGTCCCCCTTACCCCTTCCCCCAACTGAGAACCCCCATCCCACACCCTTCTCCCATCTGAGTCCCCCTTACCCCCTCCCCCCCAACTGAGAACCCCCATCCCACACCCTTCTCCCATCTGAGTCCCCCTTACCCCTCCCCCCAACTGAGAACCCCCATCCCACACCCTTCTCCCATCTGAGTCCCCCCCAACCCGACCCGACCCACCTACCAACTCTGTTCTCCTCCTGCTGCACCCACTAACTTTAAAAAAAAATTGAGAAGCGCTGAGTAGCAGGCAGCGCCTCACGTCTGCCCTGCTAGTAAAAATCTCCTGCACGTCGTCGGGCCGGCCTTCCCGCATTGTCCCGCCCTCCTCTGAGGTAATAGGCTCTTCCCGCATTAAGTCCCGCCCTCCTGAGGTAATAGGCTATTACCTCAGAGGAGGGCGGGACAATGCGGGAAGAGCTTATTACCTCGGAGAAGGGCGGGACTTAATGCGGGAAGGCCGGCCCGACGACGTGCAGGAGATTTTTACTAGCAGGGCAGACGCGAGGCGCTGCCTGCTACTCGGACGCTTCTCAATTTTTTTACAGGACAGCGATCAATCGTTGGGGAGGGGGGGGAGCGGCGGGCGGGGCGACCCCAGGCGCGGGGCCCTATGCGGCCGCCTCGGTCGCCTCGCCCTAAGACCGGCCCTGCTTCCATTGCTTGAAAGCAATGGAAGTAAAACCCGGCTGGCTCAATCCGTCCTCCTTTTTCTGGAGCCAAATGGTAACCCTACGACCTCTTCAATGTCGCCTTCAGCACCTAACCACCATACCTCTATTCAGTAAATCTAGACTGCCCCAACTTGACATTTCGTCCTTTAGATTGTAAGCTCCTTTGAGCAGGGACTGTCCTTCTTTGTTAAACTGTACAGCGCTGCGTAACCCTAGTAGCGCTTTAGAAATGTTAAGTAGTAGTAGTGGGTGAAGAGAGCCTGTAGTCCATAAGCAAGGAAGCCAATTTGGTTAATCTCTGTTTCTACTACCCCGTGCAGCCGACATTGCCATACACTCAAATCACATCAAGCAAACCTATTATCTGCTGCAAGGAGGTTTAATAGACAGGAGTGGAAGTGAGCCTGTCTAGTCCACTGTAAGCAAGGAAGCCAATTTGGTTAATCTCTGTTTCCACTCCCCCATGCAGCCGTCATTGCCATACACTCAAATCACATCAAGCAAACTTATTATCTGCTGCAAGGAGGTTTAATAGACAGGAGTGGAAGTGAGCCTGTCTAGTCCACTGTAAGCAAGGAAGCCAATTTGGTTAATCTCTGTTTCCACTCCCCCATGCAGCCGACATTGCCATACACTCAAATCACATCAAGCAAACCTATTATCTGCTGCAAGGTTTAATAGACAGGAGTGGAAGTGAGCCTGTCTAGTCCACTGTAAGCAAGGAAGCCAATTTGGTTAATCTCTGTTTCCACTCCCCCATGCAGCCGTCATTGCCATACACTCAAATCACATCAAGCAAACCTCTTATCTGCTGCAAGGAGGTTTAATAGACAGGAGTGGAAGTGAGCCTGTCTAGTCCACTGTAAGCAAGGAAGCCAATTTGGTTAATCTCTGTTTCCACTCCCCCATGCAGCCGTCATTGCCATACACTCAAATCACATCAAGCAAACCTATTACCTGCTGCAAGGAGGTTTAATAGACAGGAGTGGAAGTGAGCCTGTCTAGTCCACTGTAAGCAAGGAAGCCAATTTGGTTAATCTCTGTTTCCACTCCCCCATGCAGCCGTCATTGCCATACACTCAAATCACATCAAGCAAACCTATTATCTGCTGCAAGGAGGTTTAATAGACAGGAGTGGAAGTGAGCCTGTCTAGTCCACTGTAAGCAAGGAAGCCAATTTGGTTAATCTCTGTTTCCACTCCCCCATGCAGCCGTCATTGCCATACACTCAAATCACATCAAGCAAACCTATTATCTGCTGCAAGGAGGTTTAATAGACAGGAGTGGAAGTGAGCCTGTCTAGTCCACTGTAAGCAAGGAAGCCAATTTGGTTAATCTCTGTTTCCACTCCCCCATGCAGCCGTCATTGCCATACACTCAAATCACATCAAGCAAACCTATTATCTGCTGCAAGGAGGTTTAATAGACAGGAGTGGAAGTGAGCCTGTCTAGTCCACTGTAAGCAAGGAAGCCAATTTGGTTAATCTCTGTTTCCACTCCCCCATGCAGCCGTCATTGCCATACACTCAAATCACATCAAGCAAACCTATTATCTGCTGCAAGGAGGTTTAATAGACAGGAGTGGAAGTGAGCCTGTCTAGTCCACTGTAAGCAAGGAAGCCAATTTGGTTAATCTCTGTTTCCACTCCCCCATGCAGCCGTCATTGCCATACACTCAAATCACATCAAGCAAACCTATTATCTGCTGCAAGGAGGTTTAATAGACAGGAGTGGAAGTGAGCCTGTCTAGTCCACTGTAAGCAAGGAAGCCAATTTGGTTAATCTCTGTTTCCACTCCCCCATGCAGCCGTCATTGCCATACACTCAAATCACATCAAGCAAACCTATTATCTGCTGCAAGGAGGTTTAATAGACAGGAGTGGAAGTGAGCCTGTCTAGTCCACTGTAAGCAAGGAAGCCAATTTGGTTAATCTCTGTTTCCACTCCCCCATGCAGCCGTCATTGCCATACACTCAAATCACATCAAGCAAACTTATTATCTGCTGCAAGGAGGTTTAATAGACAGGAGTGGAAGTGAGCCTGTCTAGTCCACTGTAAGCAAGGAAGCCAATTTGGTTAATCTCTGTTTCCACTCCCCCATGCAGCCGTCATTGCCATACACTCAAATCACATCAAGCAAACCTATTATCTGCTGCAAGGAGGTTTAATAGACAGGAGTGGAAGTGAGCCTGTCTAGTCCACTGTAAGCAAGGAAGCCAATTTGGTTAATCTCTGTTTCCACCCCCCCCATGCAGCCGTCATTGCCATACACTCAAATCACATCAAGCAAACTTATTATCTGCTGCAAGGAGGTTTAAAAGACAGGAGTGGAAGTGAGCCTGTCTAGTCCACTGTAAGCAAGGAAGCCAATTTGGTTAATCTCTGTTTCCACTCCCCCATGCAGCCGTCATTGCCATACACTCAAATCACATCAAGCAAACCTATTATCTGCTGCAAGGAGGTTTAATAGACAGGAGTGGAAGTGAGCCTGTCTAGTCCACTGTAAGCAAGGAAGCCAATTTGGTTAATCTCTGTTTCTACTACCCCGTGCAGCCGACATTGCCATACACTCAAATCACATCAAGCAAACCTATTATCTGCTGCAAGGAGGTTTAATAGACAGGAGTGGAAGTGAGCCTGTCTAGTCCACTGTAAGCAAGGAAGCCAATTTGGTTAATCTCTGTTTCCACTCCCCCATGCAGCCGTCATTGCCATACACTCAAATCACATCAAGCAAACCTATTATCTGCTGCAAGGAGGTTTAATAGACAGGAGTGGAAGTGAGCCTGTCTAGTCCACTGTAAGCAAGGAAGCCAATTTGGTTAATCTCTGTTTCCACTCCCCCATGCAGCCGTCATTGCCATACACTCAAATCACATCAAGCAAACCTATTATCTGCTGCAAGGAGGTTTAATAGACAGGAGTGGAAGTGAGCCTGTCTAGTCCACTGTAAGCAAGGAAGCCAATTTGGTTAATCTCTGTTTCCACTCCCCCATGCAGCCGTCATTGCCATACACTCAAATCACATCAAGCAAACCTATTATCTGCTGCAAGGAGGTTTAATAGACAGGAGTGGAAGTGAGCCTGTCTAGTCCACTGTAAGCAAGGAAGCCAATTTGGTTAATCTCTGTTTCCACTCCCCCATGCAGCCGTCATTGCCATACACTCAAATCACATCAAGCAAACCTATTATCTGCTGCAAGGAGGTTAATAGACAGGAGTGGAAGTGAGCCTGTCTAGTCCACTGTAAGCAAGGAAGCCAATTTGGTTAATCTCTGTTTCCACTCCCCCATGCAGCCGTCATTGCCATACACTCAAATCACATCAAGCAAACTTATTATCTGCTGCAAGGAGGTTTAATAGACAGGAGTGGAAGTGAGCCTGTCTAGTCCACTGTAAGCAAGGAAGCCAATTTGGTTAATCTCTGTTTCCACTCCCCCATGCAGCCGTCATTGCCATACACTCAAATCACATCAAGCAAACCTATTATCTGCTGCAAGGAGGTTTAATAGACAGGAGTGGAAGTGAGCCTGTCTAGTCCACTGTAAGCAAGGAAGCCAATTTGGTTAATCTCTGTTTCCACCCCCCCCATGCAGCCGTCATTGCCATACACTCAAATCACATCAAGCAAACTTATTATCTGCTGCAAGGAGGTTTAAAAGACAGGAGTGGAAGTGAGCCTGTCTAGTCCACTGTAAGCAAGGAAGCCAATTTGGTTAATCTCTGTTTCCACTCCCCCATGCAGCCGTCATTGCCATACACTCAAAGCACATCAAGCAAACCTATTATCTGCTGCAAGGAGGTTTAATAGACAGGAGTGGAAGTGAGCCTGTCTAGTCCACTGTAAGCAAGGAAGCCAATTTGGTTAATCTCTGTTTCTACTACCCCGTGCAGCCGACATTGCCATACACTCAAATCACATCAAGCAAACCTATTATCTGCTGCAAGGAGGTTTAATAGACAGGAGTGGAAGTGAGCCTGTCTAGTCCACTGTAAGCAAGGAAGCCAATTTGGTTAATCTCTGTTTCCACTCCCCCATGCAGCCGTCATTGCCATACACTCAAATCACATCAAGCAAACCTATTATCTGCTGCAAGGAGGTTTAATAGACAGGAGTGGAAGTGAGCCTGTCTAGTCCACTGTAAGCAAGGAAGCCAATTTGGTTAATCTCTGTTTCCACCCCCCCATGCAGCCGTCATTGCCATACACTCAAATCACATCAAGCAAACTTATTATCTGCTGCAAGGAGGTTTAAAAGACAGGAGTGGAAGTGAGCCTGTCTAGTCCACTGTAAGCAAGGAAGCCAATTTGGTTAATCTCTGTTTCCACTCCCCCATGCAGCCGTCATTGCCATACACTCAAATCACATCAAGCAAACTTATTATCTGCTGCAAGGAGGTTTAATAGACAGGAGTGGAAGTGAGCCTGTCTAGTCCACTGTAAGCAAGGAAGCCAATTTGGTTAATCTCTGTTTCTACTACCCCGTGCAGCCGACATTGCCATACACTCAAATCACATCAAGCAAACCTATTATCTGCTGCAAGGAGGTTTAATAGACAGGAGTGGAAGTGAGCCTGTCTAGTCCACTGTAAGCAAGGAAGCCAATTTGGTTAATCTCTGTTTCCACTCCCCCATGCAGCCGTCATTGCCATACACTCAAATCACATCAAGCAAACCTATTATCTGCTGCAAGGAGGTTTAATAGACAGGAGTGGAAGTGAGCCTGTCTAGTCCACTGTAAGCAAGGAAGCCAATTTGGTTAATCTCTGTTTCCACTCCCCCATGCAGCCGTCATTGCCATACACTCAAATCACATCAAGCAAACCTATTATCTGCTGCAAGGAGGTTTAATAGACAGGAGTGGAAGTGAGCCTGTCTAGTCCACTGTAAGCAAGGAAGCCAATTTGGTTAATCTCTGTTTCCACTCCCCCATGCAGCCGTCATTGCCATACACTCAAATCACATCAAGCAAACCTATTATCTGCTGCAAGGTTTAATAGACAGGAGTGGAAGTGAGCCTGTCTAGTCCACTGTAAGCAAGGAAGCCAATTTGGTTAATCTCTGTTTCCACTCCCCCATGCAGCCGTCATTGCCATACACTCAAATCACATCAAGCAAACCTATTATCTGCTGCAAGGAGGTTTAATAGACAGGAGTGGAAGTGAGCCTGTCTAGTCCACTGTAAGCAAGGAAGCCAATTAGGACAATCTAAGTTTCCCCTTACCAGCACAGCCGTCATCCCCATTCACTCAAAACAAAGCAATCCACATTCTCGTTTTTTTTAAATTCTTGGTCCATCTGTAACAAGTCTAAAGCTGTTTCAGTTGGATACAGTGGCGTAGCCAGACCTGACATTTTGGGTGGGCCCAGAGCTAATATGGGTGGGCACTATGTATATAAGTATGAGTAGTGTTTCTTGGGATACTACAAAATAATGCCTTAGAATGCACTTGATGATGGATTTCTAAGTAGCTTGCCCAACAGTTGCCCTGTATCATCATAAACCACATATATACTTTAATGGAAATGAAAAAAAAAACAATATTTTTAAATATAATTACATTATGCCATATCAAACTTGACCAGATATAAGTCTTCTATAATTGCCATTGCTGTAATTATATTGCAGGATTCTGTTATGTGTGTTGATACGTTTGCCTATATCCTTCAAACTTTGTTTTATAACAAATGTAAATGCCTGATTAAGCAAAACAGGTAAAATATCTTTGAAGTCTTTTTCCCTTCCTTTGGCTCTACTGTTTTCTCTCTATTCTGATGCTGACAAAATAAAATTGCCACAGTTTGGCACATATCCTTCACCTGCTCAGTCACATGCAGACCCACAGACCAACCCTCGTCAATTACAGAATAAAAGACCAAAAATTAGAAATATTTATTTTCTAAATTTCTATACCACACTATCTCTGCAATTCTAAGCGGATCACAATTCAACACACATAGCTTTAAAACATATCACAAAAACATAAAACAAAGATCTTTCCTTTCCCTTACGCCCCCCCATTCATCCAAGTAATCCAACATCAGCTTTTCCCTTCCCTACCCCCCCATCCAATCCCATAGCCCAGAATCAGCCCATCTCTTCTCTACTTTACCCCCATCCATCCCTGTAGCCCAGAATCAGCCCGTCTCTTCTCTACTTTACCCCCCATCCAATCCCATAGCCCAGAATCAGCCCGTCTCTTCTCTACTTTACCCCCATCCATCCCTGTAGCCCAGAATCAGCCCATCTCTTCTCTACTTTACCCCCCATCCAATCCCATAGCCCAGAATCAGCCCGTCTCTTCTCTACTTTACCCCCCATCCAATCCCATAGCCCAGAATCAGCCCGTCTCTTCTCTACTTTACCCCCCATCCATCCCTGTAGCCCAGTATCTATCCTTCCCTTCCCCACCATCCATCCCATAGTTAAGTATTAGCCCTATCTTACCACCCCACCCCTCCTTGTAGCTTAGTACTCCCAACCCACCCCCCATGACATTAAATATAAGACTTTTTTTTTAATGTTCTGGGAACTGCAGATCCCACCTCCACCCAAAGAAGACCACCCACACTTTTAAACAAATTTTAACCTAGGCACTGCAGAGACCATCCACTTCCAAAAACCCACCACCAACATGAAAAATAGACAACCTTTTTAAAATGAACCTGGTCACTATTAAAATGTATTGCTGGTGAGTTTCTGAGTGGGGGTGGGCTCTTCACTGCTAGGGCAAAACAGGTATATTTAGTGATTAAATATACCTTTTTTTTTTTGCCCTAGGCAGTGAAGTCCACCCCCCCCCCCCCCCCCACCCAGAAGCCCATCACCAGAGCCATCATTATTAATGATTAAATATATCTTTTTTGCTCTAGGCAGTGAAGTACTGACCCCACCCAGAAGCCCATCACCAGCCAGCATTTTGATTACACTCTGAGTCACTCTGTACACATTAAAATTTTAAAAATAGATGTATTTTTATTTTACCTGGGCTGCTGCTTGCTGGTGCAGAGCACTATGCTGGCTCCTGTACCTGTTGTGTGGGGCCGCGGGGAGTGCTGCTCAGCTGCTGTTTGTGTTTCGTGAGGTGAAGACTAATATTAGTTCTGGCACAAGAATTATCTTGCTCTGCATTCTTCCTCACTGAGGAAGAAGCATCTGGGATAATTTAGTTTTTACCTTTAATCTTCTTCATAAGGTACCAGTTAAACTGGTCTAGAAGACCCACCTCTCTCATCAGCCACAGTCAGTGGTGTGCTGGAGCGGGCTCTCACAGGCTCGCGAGAGCCGTTTGTTAAGTTTTTAAGAATTTTGGGAGCCGGTTGTTAAAGTAGGGTCCTCCATGGCTACTTTAACAACTGACTCCCTTTGTGCTTGGACCCCCTCCTGAATTCTCTTTTACTTTGCTGACAGTGATGCTGGCCCCACTAGCCAAGTAAATAGACTGCTGCTGCTCCCTGCTCCTTGTTTCTGGCTCTGAGCATCAGGCTGGGACTTTTCATGCAAGCGCAAGAAGGTTCCATCCTGCTGCTCAGAGCCAGAAACAAGCAGCAGAGAATGTTGGCAGTCCATTTATTGGCTGGTGGGGCTCGGCAAACGTATGCCTAGCATGCCCGCACACGGGAGGGGAGAGAGAGGCATGTATTCCCCCCCCCCCCCCCCCCCCCCCAAAAAAAAAAAAAAAAAAAAATTTCAGAGCCGGCTATGCCCGGAGAGAGAGAGAGAGCCCGTTGTTAAAAATTTACCAGAACACCCCTGGCCACAGTTCTCATTTGTGGAAGGTACCATAGCAGAATTTGGATAATAACAATAGAAAAATAAAACCATGTCCATCTGTCTAAAGCTATGGTAAAGTGGAATCTGGTGCAAGAAAATACAGAGATGACAAGCTTTTCTGCATTACTTAGGCTGAGACCTGTCTACATACCCACAAGGGAGTATAAGTTTACTCCTTTCTCTTCATATTTATGCTATGAGGGACTAGTTTACTTCCAGCTGAGTTAGAGGAGGAGAGAGGTAAATGAGGGTCATGACAGAATAACCTGGTTCTATTGGTTTTGTCCCGTCCGTGGCCGTGACAACCCTCAGACTTACCCTGTTTCTGGGAGTCAGTGGCTGTGCTGGCTTCTGCTTGTCTCTGTGTCTGTCTCTGTCTTAGTTTCTCTCTGGCTCAGGGTGCTGATTGCCCTACTGAACCTCACCTGTGTGGGCTTTGCCTCTTCCAAGATGGCTGCCGCCTACTCCTCTTTGCCAGTATCCAAGATGGCTCCCGCTGTTCCTTCCTATGGGCTGACTGCTCTGTGTGTCAAGCCTCTGTTTGGTTGCAAGGTGATTGCTGCAGCTGTGGCTCTGGTGTTGAGGGCTTTATTAATCACATGGAGACTACAGTCCTGGCCTTTGCATCTCATCTAAAGGTCCTGGTGTATGGAGTGCTCTGTACACAGTTTCAGTGTTTGCTCTGTGTGAGTTTCTATGTTTGTTTAATCTAGCTAGCTTAGGCACCGTGTGGCTTGTAGCCTATGCATAGCTCTGCTAGTTCTCTGCGTTTGTTCCTAGTGTTAGACTAGCCGCCCTTGCTAGCCACTATCCCAAGACTGTGTTTCTTCCTAATGTTAGACTAGCCGCCCTTGCTAGCCACTATCCCAAGACTGTGTTTGTTCCTAATGTTAGACTAGCTGCCCTTGCTAGCCACTATCCCAAGACTGTGTTTGTTCCTAACGTTAGACTAGCCGCCCTTGCTAGCCATTATCCCAAGACTGTGTTTGTTCCTAATGTTAGACTAGCCGCCCTTGCTAGCCACTTTCCCAAGACTGTGTTTGTTCCTAATGTTAGACTAGCCGTCCTTGCTAGCCACTATCCCAAGACTGTGATTGTTCCTAGTGTAGACTAGCCAGCTTAGGCACCGTCTGGCTTGTAGCCTGTGTATAGCTTTGCTAGTGTTCTATGTTTGTTTGGACTAGCTAGCTTAGGCACCGTCTGGCTTGTAGCCTGTGTATAGCTTTGCTAGTGCTGTGTGTTTGTTTAGACTAGTTAGCTTAGGCACCGTCTGGCTTGTAGCCTGTGTATAGCTTTGCTAGTGCTGTGTGTTTGTTTAGACTAGTTAGCTTAGGCACCGTCTGGCTTGTAGCCTGTGTATAGCTTTGCTAGTGCTGTGTGTTTGTTTAGACTAGTTAGCTTAGGCACCGTGTGGCTTGTAGCCTGTGCATAGCTCTGCTAGGTCTCTGTGTTTGTTTCCAGAGCATGACTAGTTAGCTTAGGCACCGTCTGGCTTGTAGCCTGTGCATAGCTCTGCTAGTTCTCTGCGTTTGTTCCTAGTGTTAGACTAGCCGCCCTTGCTAGCCACTATCCCAAGACTGTGTTTGTTCCTAGTGTTAGACTAGCCGCCCTTGCTAGCCACTATCCCAAGACTGTGTTTGTTCCTAGTGTTAGACTAGCCGCCCTTGCTAGCCACTATCCCAAGACTGTGTTTGTTCCTAGTGTTAGACTAGCCGCCCTTGCTAGCCACTATCCCAAGACTGTGTTTGTTCCTAGTGTTAGACTAGCCGCCCTTTCTAGCCACTATCCCAAGACTGTGTTTGTTCCTAATGTTAGACTAGCCGTCCTTGCTAGCCACTATCCCAAGACTGTGATTGTTCCTAGTGTAGACTAGCCAGCTTAGGCACCGTCTGGCTTGTAGCCTGTGTATAGCTTTGCTAGTGTTCTATGTTTGTTTGGACTAGCTAGCTTAGGCACCGTCTGGCTTGTAGCCTGTGTATAGCTTTGCTAGTGTTCTATGTTTGTTTAGACTAGTTAGCTTAGGCACCGTGTGGCTTGTAACCTGTGCATAGCTCTGCTAGGTCTGTGTTTGTTTCCAGAGCATGACTAGTTAGCTTAGGCACCGTCTGGCTTGTAGCCTGTGCATAGCTCTGCTAGTTCTCTGCGTTTGTTCCTAGTGTTAGACTAGCCGCCCTTGCTAGCCACTATCCCAAGACTGTGTTTGTTCCTAGTGTTAGACTAGCCGCCCTTGCTAGCCACTATCCCAAGACTGTGATTGTTCCTAGTCTTAGACTAGCCGCCCTTGCTAGCCACTATCCCAAGACTGTGTTTGTTCCTAGTGTTAGACTAGCCGCCCTTGCTAGCCACTATCCCAAGACTGTGATTGTTCCTAGTGTTAGACTAGCCGCCCTTGCTAGCCACTATCCCAAGACTGTGATTGTTCCTAGTGTTAGACTAGCCGCCCTTGCTAGCCACTATCCCAAGACTGTGTTTGTTCCTAGTGTTAGACTAGCCGCCCTTGCTAGCCACTATCCCAAGACTGTGTTTGTTCCTAGTGTTAGACTAGCCGCCCTTGCTAGCCACTTTCCCAAGACTGTGTTTGTTCCTAATGTTAGACTAGCCGCCCTTGCTAGCCACTTTCCCAAGACTGTGATTGTTCCTAGTGTAGACTAGCCAGCTTAGGCACCGTCTGGCTTGTAGCCTGTGTATAGCTTTGCTAGTGTTCTATGTTTGTTTGGACTAGCTAGCTTAGGCACCGTCTGGCTTGTAGCCTGTGTATAGCTTTGCTAGTGTTCTATGTTTGTTTATTCCATGCGTAAGGTGATGCGAGGCAGAATGGGCGGAGCCTGGAATTGGCGGTGGTGGAGAAGGGTGTTGAGAGGAGGGATTTGTCCTGTGAGCGGAGGTTACGGGCGGGAACATAAGGGGAGATGAGGCTAGAGAGGTAATGAGGTGCTGCAGACTGAGTGCATTTGTAGGTAAGAAGGAGAAGCTTGAACTGTATCCGGTATCTGATCGGAAGCCAGTGAAGTGACTTGAGGAGAGGGATGATATGAGTATATCGGTTCAAGCGATAAGCTCGGTCTTGGCCATGTTCAGTTTCAGGTGGTGGATGGACATCCAAGCAGCAATGTCGGATAAGCAGGCCGACACCTTGGCCTGGGTCTCCATGGTGATGTCTAGTATGGAGAGATACAGCTGGGTGTCATCAGCATAAAGATGATACTGGAACCCATGGGATGAGATCAGTGAGCCCAGGGAAGAGGTGTAGATTGAGAAAAGAAGGGGTCCAAGGACAGATCCCTGGGGAACTCCGACAGAGAGTGGGATGGGGGTGGAGGAGGATCCATGAGAGTGTACTTTGAAGGTACGGTGGGAGAGATAGGATGAGAACCAGGAGAGGACAGAGCCCTGGAATCCAAATGAGGTCAGTGTGGCAAGAAGTAAGTCATGATTGACAGTGTCGAAAGCGGCGGATAGATCGAGGAGATTAAGGATGGAGTAATGGCCTCTAGATTTGGCAAGGAACAGGTCATTACAGACTTTAGAGAGTGCTGTTTATGTCGAGTGTAGAGGGCAAAAACCAGATTGAAGTGGATCGAGGATGGCCTGAGAGAGGAAATCGAGGCAGCGGCTGTGAACGGCACGCTCAAGTATTTTGGAGAGGAAGGGTAGGAGGGAGATGGGGCGGTAGTTGGAGGGACAGGCCGGGTCAAGTGAAGGTTTTTTGAGGAGAGGTGTGACTACGGCGTGCTTGAAGGTGTCAGGGACAGTTGCGTGGAGAGAGAGAGGTTGAGGATATGACAGATGGAGGGGGTGACAGTATGAGAGATGGTGTTCAGTAAGTTGGTGGGGATGGGATCCGAGGAACAGGTTGTGCATTTCAAGGAGGAAAGGAGGCGGGCGGTTTCCTCCTCGGTGATAACAGGAAAGGAGGAGAAAGAGTTAGTTGGTTGGTTGAGGGAGGGGGCTGAAGAGAGAAGAGGAGGTGGCTTGGTAGTGAATTCAAGGTTGATCTTTTGCACTTTGTCGTGGAAGTAGTCAGCCAGAGATTGAGGAGAGAGAGAGGGGGGTGGGTGGGAGAGGAGGGCACTTTGAGGAGGGAGTTAAGGGTGGCGAAGAGACGACGAAGGTTGGAGCCGAGAGAATTGGTTAATTGGGTGTAGTAGTCCTGTTTGGCAAGGAATAGGGAGGACTGGAAGGAGGATAGCATGAATTTGTAATGAAGGGAATCTGAATGGGTGCGGGATTTCCTCCAGAGGCGTTCAGCAGATTGGGCGCAGGAACGAAGGTAGCGAATGCAAGGGGTTAACCAGGGCTGAGGATTAGTACGCCTTGTGGGACGGGAGATGGATGGTGCGAGGGTGTCCAGAGGAGAGAGTGGCATTATAAGTGGAGACAGCCTTGTCGACAGACTCGGAGGACATGATAGAGGGGAGGAGATCAGAAATACTAGAGGATAAGGTGGGAGGGTCAATAGCCTGGAGATTCCTAGAAGTAGTGGTTAATGTTGGGCGGGGCTGAGAGGGGGTGAAGGAGGGTGAAGGTGATCAGGTGATGGTCAGAGATAGGAAGAGCCGAGGTGTGGAAATTGGAGGGTGAGCCGGAAAAGGAGAGGACGAGGTCAATACAATGGCCATCGCGGTGAATAGGGGTGGTGGAGCACAGCTGGAGACCGAAGGAGGATGTTAGAGTGAGGAACTGAGGAGCGTGAGAGTCGGAGGGGTCGTCAACGTGTATGTTAAAGTCTCCGAGAATGAGGGACGGAGATGAGGGGTCAAGAAAAACAGAAAGCCAGGCATCGAAGTCAGTGAGGAAGGAAGAGAGAGATTTATCAGGGGGGCGGTAGATGACTGCAATTCTGAGTGGCAACGGGTAGAATAGACGGATGGAGTGAACTTCAAAGGATGAGAAGCAGTGAGATTGTGGTAGGGGGAGGGGTTGAAAACTACAGGCAGGTGAGAGTAGTAACCCGACACCTCCTCCGCGGCCGACTGGGTGGGGGGTGTGGGAGAAGAGAGAGCCTCCATGGCATAGAGCCGCGACTGAGGCCGAGTCATCGGGGGTGAGCCAGGTTTCAGTTAGGGTGAGCAGATGAAGGGAGCGGGAGATAAAGAGATCGTGGATGAGGAGAAGTTTGTTGCACACGGAGCGGGCGTTCCACAGGGCGCATGAGAAGGGGAGGGAAGAAGGGGGAAGGAGGGGAACAGGAATGAGATTGGAGATGTCTCGGAAGCGTTTGCATGGATAAGACGAGGGCATGTGTAGAGGGCCTGGATTGGGATTAATGTCTCCGGCCGATAGTAGGAGAAGGAGCAGGAGAGAGCGGAGGAGGGTGGGGGAGGTAGGGCGACGAAGGCGACGAAGACGGGATGAGCTTACTAGGAATGGGAATGGGCTAATGGCAGGAAGGAAGTGTTGAAGGTTGAGAGCTAGGAAGGAGTGGGGGGATAGAAGAGATGGTGAGGTGGTGTGGGACGGGTGTGGGTATGGCAATGCAGTAGTGAGTAGGATGGGAGGGGACATGGGTGGGCAATGAGTACCTGCGGTGGACAGCGGTGGGGGGAGGGAGAAAAGATTAGGAAGGGACAGGGCGATTTAGAGAATGTGTAAAGGGGCCATGGTCAGGGAGGCTGGTAGGTGATAGATGAGCTGGTAGGCAGGCGGGGAGGCAGTTAGGTAGTTGTGCAGGCTTGAAGGCAGGCAAGTACATCTGTCAGACACTTCTATTGTCCTTACCCCAGCCTTTTTCTTGCTTCTGTTTCTTCACCACCCTTTCTCTCCTTTCTTCTCTGCACCTTTATTCCTTCCAATTATCTCTCCTCTCTACTCACCTCTTCTCTCATCTCTCTGCAATCTCCCACTTCAGCCCCCTTATCCAATCCTCAGGTCTGCAGTTATCTCCCCTTTCTCCCAGACCCCACATCAGATCCGACTAACTTCCACTCCTGCACGAATCATTTTTAAAGTGCTTTGTTTGGTCTATCAAGTGCTGTATGGGAATTATGAATTGTTAAGTCAGTTCTTTTCACATTTACTTTAAATAATTCTGTCAGAATGCAGGAAAATTTAGTACTGAGGTACCCGGTTTTTGGAAATATAAGATTTAAACATCAGATTGATGCTATTACTGAATGGAATTCTTTACCAAAGTTAGGTAACTATGCATGGTTGTATAAGAAACTGAAGACCTTTTGTTAATCTTACTATTCTGTTCTATCCTGCTTCTGTGCAACTTCTTGTATTGTAAACTGCCTAGAATATCATGATGGGATTTGTGTGGTATATAAACTTGGCAATCTTCTCAATCTACACCTCTTCCCTGGGCTCCATGATCTCATCTCATGGTTTCCAGTATCATCTCTATGCTGATGACACCCAACTGTATCTCTCCACACCAGACATCACCGCGGAGACCCAGGCAAAGGTATCGGCCTGCTTATCCGACATTGCTGCCTGGATGTCCAACCGCCACCTGAAACTGAACATGTCCAAGACCGAGCTTATCGTCTTTCCACCAAAACCCACTTCTCCTCTTTCTCCACTTTCTATCTCAGTTGATAACACCCTCATCCTCCCCGTCTCATCTGCCCGCAACCTCGGAGTCATCTTTGACTCCTCTCTCTCCTTCTCTGCGCATATCCAGCAGATAGCCAAGACCTGTCGCTTCTTCCTCTTTAACATCAGCAAAATTCGCCCTTTCCTCTCTGAACACACCACCCGAACTCTCGTCCACGCTCTCATTACCTGGACTACTGCAACTTACTCCTCACCGGCTTCACACTTAGCCATCTATCCCCCCTTCATCTGTTCAGAACTCTGCTGCACGTCTCATATTCTGCCAGACCGATATACTCATATCACCCCTCTCCTCAGGGTCACTTCACTGGCTTCCGATCAGATACCGCATTCAATTCAAGCTTCTCCTTCTTACCTACAAATGCACTCAGTCTGCTGCCCCTCACTATCTTTCTACCCTCATCTCCCCTTACGTTCCCGCCCGTAACCTCCGTTCACAGGATAAATCCCTCCTCTCAGTACCCTTCCCCACCACCGCCAACTCCAGGCTCCGCTCATTCTGCCTCGCCTCACCCTATGCTTGGAACAACCTTCCTGAACCCTTACGCCAAGCCCCTCCCTGCCCGTCTTCAAGTCTTTGCTTAAAGCCCACCTCTTCAATGCTGCGTTCGGCACCTAACCCTTACCGTTCAGTGAATCCAGACTGCCCCAATTTGACTGCCCCTATCGGACCGACCGTTCACTTGTCTATTAAGTTGTAAGCTCTTTGAGCAAGGACTGTCTCTCTTTGTTAAATTGTACAGCGCTGCGTAACCCTAGTAGCGCTCTAGAAATGTTAAGTAGTAGTAGATTAGATCTGCCACCATCGGCCCTTTTCTCCTATCCTCAACCCTAGCATCAGACCCTCTACCACCCTATCAAATGCAATCATCAGGTTCCTTTTCTCTCTCCTTCCCTCTATCAGCATTTCTCCTCTGTTGGCTCAGCATCTCCCCTCTCTGTCCCCCTCAGTCCAGCATCTCCTTTTCTTAACACTCCCTCAGCAGTGAAAGAACAGTGTTGTGCTGCCAGGTCTCACATCTTAAGTGTATGGCAAGTTTCCTCTCAGGTCCTGCTCACAAGGCAACAGGAAGTACGCATTCATGACCGGTCTTAGCAATTGGGGTGCCGAATGCAGACCACTTCAGAGGGGCCCCTACCCCTGCTAGCACCCACCACCATAAGCTATTATCACCACCTCTACCCATATTTTGATGTGCATCCACCACATTTCAGTAGAGAGTGGCATACAGCAGCAGTGATTTTCATATCCCATCAGCTGCTGAGCCCAGAGTCTCTTCATTGCTGCATCCTACCCTTACAGAAACAGGAAGTGGCATCAAAAGGAAATGTAGATGCACATTAAGGTACGGAGAAGGAAGGTGTTCCGAGACAGGAGGACAGACGTAGCAGAGATGCAAGGCCCCAAGGAGCATGGGGCCTTGTGTGACCACCCCTGTCGCATCTGCAAGTGTGATTAGATGCCTGGGGAAATTGAGACAAGTTGTAGAAGAGTGGGACATGACGTGGAGATGGTATGAATCTGGTTTGGAAGGTTTACAGACTCGGAATAACCTTCCTTGCAGGGTTGTGGTTTGCTTGACAAGTAGTTGGCAGTGGAGGGACTGTGTGTTGCTGCCACTGAGGTGATACCAGGATCTGAATCATTTTTTTAGTAAGTTGTAAGAGGAAACATTCTCCCCTGTATAGACTCCAGAACAGGCAAAATTTTCTTGATGATAACTCACTTGTCTCATCTTCGGTCCCAAATTTATCACAGAAATCCAAAATATCAAAACTTATCTTGTCATAATTATTTTAAAATTCATACTTCATGTATCTTAAAGCTTCTTGATTATATATTTTGGACTTGAGCCAACATGACATGTTTGCAAAGCTGCGTCAGGTCCCATCGTTGTTATTGCACAAAGCATTCCTAATTTTGGCCCCATGTTCTGTCATCGGTGAGGGTTGGTGTGTGTTCTGTGTACAAACCTCAATCTCTGTGTCTTATATTTACAGAACTAAATATGAGAGGAAATTATCACTTATAGAAGCTCTGGATTGTTGTTGTGCAATGCGTACGGGAGAATCTTCTAGTCTACCATGAGAGAAATGTGAGTATTGAGCTCCGTAGAAAGAAAATAATTCAGGGTATCACTGGACCCCTGGCAATACCCCTCCCTTCTCTATCACAGGAGCTGCATCTGTGCCTCTCAGGCAGAGTTTAGGAGCTGAAATGGTGGGTGGGATGGAAATGGGGTTACCAGTGAGGGGGATTAAACCTCAGGGAGCAACACCTGAATGAAGGTTCCTGACACCACAGCCCAAAGGAGGCTAAATCTGACTGAGATGGAAACCCAGGGAAACAGGAAAAGGACACCAGACCAAAAGAATGTGAATTAGTATAACTCCATTACCATATATACAACTAGGTAGTATGTACATGAAAATCTCACAGTCCTGCTTAGTTCTCTCAGATAAATGAAATTAATAAATTCCATAGTGTATCAATATCACACTGACACAAGTGTAGTGACACCAAATCCCCCTAACACAAGACGGTCACTGAAAAACGTAGAGTGTGCATTTCCGTATTACAGTGAGATTTAGTTAGTTCGTTAGTTAAAATATTTAAAAATCACAGTAACCAAATTGCCCAAAGTGGTGTACATGCTTGACATGTTTAGATGACGGAATATTCAATAAGCACTTATCAATAGAAGGCAAACTACGAGAGGGTTGATAGAAGCTAAAACAGGTTAGTGAGGGAGAATCATCAGCTCTCAAAGATTTAAAAATCAGTCACTGATGGCAAGAGGCCTAAGTACAGAAATTGCAGTAATCCAATACTGTAAGTACCAGAGCTTGCAGAACAGTCCGAAAATTATCTTCAGAGAACCGTTTCTTCAGATTTGAAGGATAACAGAGTCCAAGGTTCTCTGAGGTACTTTCACTCTCTATATTAGCAATTTCAGCTCCTGCAAAGTTTACTGCACCAGGCCAAGTCCCAGATTCAAAATGAATAGACAAACATATTCAGAGTTTCCCCTAGATTCAGCCTTAATCTATGGCATTTCACCAGGCGCTTAAGTTTTGCAAGTAGATTGTCAGAAAAGACAAAGTATCAGAAAGGAATTGCAGCACAAGAAAACAAAACTGAGTATCATCAGTAAGAGATGATAATGGACTTCCGATCATGGCAATACACAACAGATTGGCATTAAATATTAAATATTGCAGAAATGGTGGAACCATGAGAGACACCTGTTGTGATAACAGACCATCCTTAAAAGGCTCTATAGAATAGAGCAGAACCAACACACTACCCTGAATACCTAAGGAATACAACATGTTAAGCAATATTTATAAATAGTAACATACGTAGTAGATGACGGCAGAAAAAGATCTGCACGGTCCATCCAGTCTGCCCAACAAGACAAACTCATATGTGCTACTTTTTATGTATATCTTACCTTGATTTGTAACTGTCATTTTCAGGGCACAGACCGTACAAGTCTGCCCAGCACTATCCCCGCCTCCCAACCACCAGCCCCGCCTCCCACCACCGGCTCTGGCACAGACCGTACAAGTCTGCCCAGCACTATCCCCGCCTCCCAACCACCAGCCCCGCCTCCCACCACCGGCTCTGGCACAGACCGTAATAATTCTGGCCAGTACTATCCCCACCTCCTAACCACCAGCCCCGCCTCCCACCACCGGCTCTGGCACAGACCGTATAAGTCTGCCCAACACTATCCCCCGCCTCCCAACCACCAGCCCCGCCTCCCACCACCGGCTCTGGCACAGACAGTATAAGTCTGCCCAGCACTATCGCCCGCCTCCCAACCACCAGCCCCGCCTCCCACCCACCGGCTCCGCCACCAATATTTATGATGTCAAAGATGAAATAGGACGATAGCTCTCAACCTGAGTAAGATCCAGAACACTCCCCTTCAATAAAGGATAAATGGAAGCCCTTTTTAGAGTCACAGGACTTATTCATGAGGCAGTCGTGGGATCTCAATAGGTCATATTTCAAAATTAATAAGGTTGGCACTCTTCAAAATGTTCTCTACTGTGACTTGAGACTCCTCTGAGGGCTTTTTACTGGGACTGTAGCCAAGTTGTTTTAATAACTCATGCTCTGAGCTCTGTGACTCTACATAGCTGAGGACATATCAGGAACTCCTTCCACTGCTCGAGTTTCAGGATCTAGGTAGGAGTGTTAGTGCTCTATATGATGTTGTGAGGTGGGGGCGAGATATTCCCCCTGGTTCTGCTCATGCTTTTCCACTTCTCTCTCCTCCTCTAGTGAACCAGACCTGTACTTGATTTTGGACCAGCCTCACTGTTGAAATTCAGAAGAGTCTTTCTCCAGCCTGAGGACACCACCCCTGTACCCTCTACTCCCACAGCCCTCCAGGGACTCCCGGTGACATTACCGGAGCTCTGGTTACTTTCTATTAGAGTAAATAAAACCTTTGCAGCATCATTCAGTGATTGTCTTATTGTTGTCTAAATACAATGAGGTTAATATTTGTAGCAAGTATCTCAGATTGACAGGGCTGAGAGAGACCCCAGAGGCTGTACACAAATATTCTCCACCTCATTCTCAATCATCTTCCACCCTTCTTCACAGAGGGGATAGCTGTAAAAATCCTCACCCTCCCTTTTATGGTGAAACCCTTTGGGCAGTGGTTAAGCCCAATATTTCTCCTCTGTCTGACTTTGGGTATGAAACTGGGTTCTACTTTTAAATTACTTGCTAATATATTACAGGGTCTGCAGCCTGGATTTTAATGGGTAGAATCATGGACTATATATCCCACAATGCTTTAGGGTTTAAATTCGAAACCAGGATTGGCCAAACGTCTCTCTCACTGGAACTGGGTAACTTGACAGCTCTGCATTAGAGGTTCCCTATAAAGTGTTTCCAGTGGTTTCTGAGGATTCATTTCTCTGCTCCTCAAGGAAACAACTTTATCCTGGGTTGCCCCCTTGTTCGAAGAGAGCAGCCTACTTCTGTGCAATCTGGAAGACGTTGTAACTGGTTAGGCCACAGGGTCTTTACTTGCCTTCATTTTTTCTCTGTTTCAATGCTTCTTACTGCCATGATCCTGAGGTTGTGGGGTGCTCTTCTCCCTACTCCAAAAGAGTCCTGTCCAGTGATCATAACTACCTTTGCTTCAACGCAATGGGGCTGTAAACAGAGTGAGGTTGCTCTTGCCTCAAAGGTATACCACACCAAATATCCCCAGTAAATTACAGGGGAGGACAGAATGACTCAGGTTTTTGGAAAGGAGGAACATTGCCAATTTTTGTTACCAGATTGTTAGGGGCTGAGTTAGGTGATGCTGTATGGGGGTTGCACTTTGCCATCAGGGATTTAGGTTGTGATCAGTTGAGTTCGGGGTGATTTGCAGGAGTGGCCTAGTGGTTAGGGTGGTGGACTCTGGTCCTGAGGAACTGAGTTCGATTCCCACTTCAGGAGCTCCTGTGTGACTCTGGGCAAGTCACTTAACCCTCCATTGCCCCATGTAAGCTGCATTGAGCCCTGCCATGAGTGGGAAAGCGCGGGGTACAAATGTAACAAAAAAAAAGCTGGAAAAATCTATAAACAACCCACAGGAAATTAAACAAATGAAATATTTTGCCTGCACACCCCTATCTCTCAATCCTCTGTGGTTCTAGATTACCCAGTGCTAAATTTTCCCTTTTAGAACTGGTTTGTGGATACGTCCCTGGATGGATTCTGTTCTCTTGTTGCATTAAAGTATTACACTCAACAGATTCAGCTTTGGCCAAAGCTCTTCATGACAGACTCCTGTGAAAATAAAGTCATGGGATAGGAGGCCAACGCTCACTTATGGATTAAGATCTGGTTAATTAATGGAAAATGAATATAGAGTTAGGTGGCCATTTTTCTTAATTGAGGAGGGTGAATAGTGGAATGCCACAGGGATCAGTACTGGGACCGGTAATATTAAACATATTTATAAATGATCTGCAAACTGGAAGAAGTGAGGTGATTAATAAACTTGCAGATGACCAAAACTATTCAAAGTTGTTGAAACACTTGTGTGACTATGAAAAAATTGCAGGAAGACCTTCAGAAATTGGAAACGACTAGACAACCCAATGGGAGATGAGATGTATTGTGGAGAAATGCAAAGTGATGCACATTGGGAAGAATAGTCCAAATCATAATTACTTGATGCTGGGGGTCACCTAAGGAGTCAGCACTCAAGAAAAGATCTTGGTGTCATTCTAGACAATACCCTGAAATCTTCTGTCCATGGCGGTGGACAGTAAAGACCAAAAATATTATAATGTCTCTGTATCACTCTATGGTGTGACCTCACCTTGAGTATTGCAGTCAATTCTGGTTGCCATATCAAAAGCTTATAGCAAAATTAGAAAAAGTACAACGAGCAACCAAATTATGAAAGTGATGGAACTCCTCTTAAATGAGGAAAGTCTAAAGAAGTTAGGGATCTTCAACTTGGAAAAGAGACAGCTGAGGTCCATCAAGGCCAAACATATTCAGAACATATACTGAAAGCCAGTTCAAAAGACATACATAAGTACATAAGTAGTGCCATACTGGAAGACCAAGGTCCATCTAGCCCAGCATCCTGTCACCGACAGTGGCCAATCCAGGTCAAGGGCACCTGGCACGCTCCCCAAACGTAAAAACATTCCAGACAAGTTATACCTAAAAATGCGGAATTTTTCCAAGTCCATTTAATAGCGGTCTATGGACTTGTCCTTTAGGAATCTATCTAACCCCTTTTTAAACTCCGTCAAGCTAACCGCCCGTACCATGTTCTCCGGCAACGAATTCCAGAGTCTAATTACACGTTGGGTGAAGAAAAATTTTCTCCGATTCGTTTTAAATTTACCACACTGTAGCTTCAACTCATGCCCTCTAGTCCTAGTATTTTTGGATAGCGTGAACAGTCGCTTCACATCCACCCGATCCATTCCACTCATTATTTTATACACTTCTATCATATCTCCCCTCAGCCGTCTCTTCTCCAAGCTGAAAAGCCCTAGCCTTCTCAGCCTCTCTTCGTAGGAAAGTCGTCCCATCCCCACTATCATTTTCGTCGCCCTTCGCTGTACCTTTTCCAATTCTACTATATCTTTTTTGAGATACGGAGACCAGTACTGAACACAATACTCCAGGTGCGGTCGCACCATGGAGCGATACAACGGCATTATAACATCCGCACACCTGGACTCCATACCCTTCCTAATAACACCCAACATTCTATTCGCTTTCCTAGCCGCAGCAGCACACTGAGCAGAAGGTTTCAGCGTATCATCGACGACGACACCCAGATCCCTTTCTTGATCCGTAACTCCTAACGCGGAACCTTGCAAGACGTAGCTATAATTCGGGTTCCTCTTACCCACATGCATCACTTTGCACTTGTCAACATTGAACTTCATCTGCCACTTGCACGCCCATTCTCCCAGTCTCGCAAGGTCCTCCTGTAATCGTTCACATTCCTCCTGCGACTTGACGACCCTGAATAATTTTGTGTCATCGGCGAATTTAATTACCTCACTAGTTATTCCCATCTCTAGGTCATTTATAAATACATTAAAAAGCAACGGACCCAGCACAGACCCCTGCGGGACCCCACTAACTACCCTCCTCCACTGAGAATACTGGCCACGCAATCCTACTCTTGCTTCCTATCTTTCAACCAGTTCTTAATCCATAATAATACCCTACCTCCGATTCCATGACTCTGCAATTTCTTCAGGAGTCTTTCGTGCGGCACTTTGTCAAACGCCTTCTGAAAATCCAGATATACAATATCAACCGGCTCCCCATTGTCCACATGTTTGCTTACCCCCTCAAAAAAATGCATTAGATTGGTGAGGCAAGACTTCCCTTCACTAAATCCGTGCTGACTTTGTCTCATCAGTCCATGTTTTTGTATATGCTCTGCAATTTTATTCTTAATAATAGCCTCCACCATCTTGCCCGGCACCGACGTCAGACTCACCGGTCTATAATTTCCCGGATCTCCTCTGGAACCCTTCTTAAAAATAGGAGTAACATTGGCTACCCTCCAGTCTTCCGGTACTACACTCGATTTTAGGGACAGATTGCATATTTCTAACAGTAGCTCCGCAAGTTCATTTTTTAGTTCTATTAATACTCTGGGATGAATACCATCAGGTCCCGGTGATTTACTACTCTTCAGCTTGCTGAACTGACCCATTACATCCTCCAAGGTTACAGAGAATTTGTTTAGTTTCTCCGACCCCCGCTTCAAATATTCTTTCCGGCACCGGTGTCCCCCCCAAATCCTCCTCGGTGAAGACCGAAGCAAAGAATTCATTTAATTTCTCCGCTACGGCTTTGTCCTCCTTGATCGCCCCTTTAACACCATTTTCGTCCAGCGGCCCAACCGACTCTTTGGCCGGTTTCCTGCTTTTAATGTATCTAAAAAAATTTTTACTATGTATTTTTGCTTCCAACGCTAATTTCTTCTCAAAGTCCTTTTTTGCCCTCCTTATCTCCGCTTTGCATTTGGCTTGGCATTCCTTATGATCTATCCTGTTACTTTCAGTTGGTTCTCTTCTCCACTTTCTGAAGGATTGTTTTTTGGCTCTAATGATTCCTTTATCTTACTGTTTAGCCACGCCGGCTGACGTTTAGTCTTTTTTCCCTTTTTTCTAATACGTGGAATATATTTGTCCTGAACCTCCAGGATGGTGTTTTTAAACAGCATCCACGCCTGATGCAAGTTTTTTACTCTGCGAGCTGCTCCTTTCAGTCTTTTTTTCACCATTTTTCTCATTTTGTCGTAATCACCTTTTCTATAGTTAAACGCTAGCGTACTTGATTTCCTAGTTTCACTTCCTTCAATGCCAATATCAAAACCGATCATATTATGATCACTGTTATCAAGCGGCCCTCGTATCGTTACCCCCTGCACTAGATCATGAGCACCACTAAGGACTAAGTCTAGTATTTTTCCTTCTCTTGTCGGCTCCTGAACTAGCTGTTCCATGAAGCTGTCCTTGATTTCATCAAGAAATCTTATGTCCCTTGCGTGTACAGATGTTACATTAACCCAGTCTATATGCGGGTAATTGAAATCCCCCATTATTATTGTGTGCCCAGTTTGTTTGCGTCCCTGATTTCCTTTAACATTTCCGCTCCGTCTGTTCGTCCTGGCCAGGCGGACGGTAGTACACTCCTATCACTATCCTTTTCCCCTTTGCACATGGAATTTCAATCCACAGTGATTCCAAGGAGTGTTTTGTTTCCTGCAGAATTTTCAATCTATTTGATTCAAGGCTCTCGTTAATATACAATGCTACCCCTCCACCAATCCGATTCACCCTATCACTACGATATAATTTGTACCCCGGTATGACAGTGTCCCACTGGTTATCCTCCTTCCACCAGGTCTCAGAGATGCCTATTATATCTAATTTTTCATTTAGTGCAATATATTCCAACTCCCCCATCTTATTTCTTAGGCTCCTGGCATTCGCATATAGACATTTCAAACTATGTTCGTTGTTCCTAAGTACATCATGCTTAGTACTTGACAGTATTAATTGGCAATCTTTTGTCTGATTTTTATTGTTATTTAAAGATACCCGATCTACTACAATCTCTTTTGCAACCTCACTATCAGGATACTCTATCTTCCCTGTTATGGTGATATCTTTGAAAGATACCTTATCCCGAACCATGCTCTTTTGAGTGACTGTCGGCCTTCCCCCCATTTCTAGTTTAAAAGCTGCTCTATCTCCTTCTTAAACGCCGATGCCAGCAGCCTGGTCCCACTCTGGTTAAGATGGAGCCCATCCTTTCGGAATAGGCTCCCCCTTCCCCAGAATGTTGCCCAGTTCCTAACAAATCTAAAGCCCTCCTCCCTGCACCATCGTCTCATCCACGCATTGAGACTCTGGAGCTCTGCCTGTCTCTTGGGCCCTGCGCGTGGCACAGGTAGCATTTCAGAAAATGCTACCCTGGAGGATCTGGATTTCAGCTTTCTACCTAAGAGCCTAAATTTTGCTTCCAGACCTCTCTCCCACATTTTCCTATGTCATTAGTACCCACATGTACCAAGACAGCCGTCTCCTCCCCAGCACTATATAAAATCCTATCTAGGTGACGCGTGAGGTCCGCCACCTTCGCACCAGGCAGGCAAGTCACCAGGCGATCCTCACGTCCACCAGCCACCCAGCTATCATATGCCTAATGATCGAATCACCAAGTACAACAGCTGTCCTAACCTTTCCCTCCCGGGCAACATTTGGAGATATATCCTCGGTTCGAAAGGATAATACCCCTGGTGAGCAGGTCCTGGCTACAGGAGTACTTCCTACTTCACCAGGGTGATGCTCTCCTTCTAGGAGACCTCCCTCCTCCAAGGTAGCACAGGGGCTACCTGACTGGAGGTGGGACTTCTCTACAACATCCCTGTAGGTCTCCTCTATGTACCTCTCTGTCTCCCTCAGCTCCATCAAGTCTGCTACTCTAGCCTCAAGGCTAGATATCGACATAGGGGTCGATATTTAGCAGTAAAATCATGCAGACTGGGTCCAGCGCTGATATTCAGTGGCACTGGACTGGAGAGTGTTACTGGAATATCAGAACAGATCACGCAGCACTTTCCAGTTACAGACGGAGCCAGGAACTATCTGAGGAGTGTTGATATTCAGTGCTGTTGACTAGATAACTCTGCAGGAAGTTGGGTTTCCTTTGACTAAAGCATCGGGATCAGCTGACTGAGGTCAGATCAGTGCAGGATTTACATTGGAAAGACTTTATTTGTATTATACTTACTTTTTGTTGATTTTTTTTCAAGTTCAAATGATTTCAGGGAGTGAATAATGAAAGAACGCTTTTAACAATTTTGATATCATAAGGATTTTGAACAGAGGCTGACTGAATTTCAGTTTTGGCTTTGGCACCGAAACCGATCTGAAATCCAAGTTGAAGTTTAGGTCAACAATGTAAGTGGGTTGCCTCCGCTAAAACCAGGTCCTGATGCCCTATCCCCCAAGAGGACAGTAGGACCTGTAGAGTCAGCCCCCCCCCCCCACAAACTCCCAAAGGCCCTCCCTGGGCCTACCTTTATCTGCCCTGGTAGTCTAGTGGCCTTTTCTAGGTCACTTCAGAAAAATGGCACTCGAGCGGCAACTTCTGGCAGCCATTTATTTGGAGAAACTGGCAAGGGCAGGAGTGATTGGGATAGCCCCAAAGAGGCCACTAGTTAAATGTAGGCCTGGGGAGGGCTCAGCAGCACTCTCTCCCTTCCAGCGTGGCAGGGAGGGCCTGGACTGTTGGAACCCAGTTTCTGTGGGGAGGAGTAGATGGTGGAGGTGCCATTTTTGTTTCTGGCCAAAACCAATCATCAAAATTTGGCTGCTGATTTGGTTTTGGCCAAAACTGAGAATCCAGGTTTTGGTTGGCCTCTAGTTTTGAAATGAGACCCCTTTGACATTCAGTTCATTTGCTTTAAAGTTTATGGTAACATTTTTGTTTGCACACGAAAGTTGATATTGTGGTTAATTATAAGGGGTTTAAGTGTTTTGGGATCACCTCTGGGTTTTTTTTTTTGTTGGTTTTAATTTAGTGGTTATGATAGTCACTACTTTTTTTTTTTTTACATTACGTTTGATAAATACATTCATATGTGCATTTTCTTACTTGCAAATACATGTACACAGTTATGTGCTCTGGAGCAGGTATGTGTGTCCTTACTTTCTTTCTTTATTAAATTTTAAATATTTTAACAGAATATATCTGTCAAATGAAATACAGCCTCCAATTTCAATTAGATTTAGAAAGAAAAGCATTCTGCTATATAATAATACAAACAATTCTTATATATGGCTTCCTTAGACCACAACCTGTGGGGGGCGTTGTGAATTAAAGAAGATTTTAAGGAATAAAGAAAATATGTTAACAAAGGCGTCGTATTCCCCATTTTTCATTTAGTTGTTATTTAGGTTGTTTTGAATCTAGAAAAGACTTTAGCTGGTCAGGTAAGTAGTAGTAGTAGATAAAACACATATTTCATCTGTTCGAACCTTACTACACATTTACAGGGGTAAGCTAAAAAAAAAAGTTCCCTCCATGTCCATTGTCCTCTTTTTGCAACATCAGGGTAAATCCATATTTTCTCCCTCCAAATCGGGAATTCATATTTTTGAAGTAAAGTCTCTCCCACCGTACCTTCAGAGTATATTCTCATGGCTCTTCCTCCACCCCCATCCCGCTCTCTGTTGGAGTTCCTCAAGGATCTGTCCTTGGACCCCTTCTTTTCTCGATATACACCTCTTCCCTGGGCTCGCTGATCTCATCACATGGTTTCCAGTACCATCTCTATGCCGATGATACCCAGCTCTACCTCTTCACTCCCGACATCACAGTCGAAACCCAGGCCAAAGTTTCGGCCTGCCTTTCAGACATCGCTGCCTGGATGTCCAACCGGCATCTGAAACTGAACATGGCAAAGACTGAGCTCCTTGTCTTTCCACCCAAACCCTCCTCTCTCTTCCCCACTCTCCGTCTCTGTTGAAAACGCCCTCACCTCCCCGTCTCTTCAGCCCGCAATCTCGGAGTCATTTTCGACTCCTCCCTCTCCTTCTCTGCCCATATCCAGCAGACAGCTAAGACCTGTCGCTTCTTCCTCTAAATATTAGCAAAATTCGCCCATTCCTCTCTGAACAGACCACCCGAACCCTCGTCCACTCGCTTGTTACCTCTCGTCTTGACTATTGCAACCTTCTCCTCGCTGGTCTCCCGCTCAGCCACCTATCCCCCCTTCAATCTGTCCAAAATTCCGCCGCACGTCTCATCTACCGCGTGAACCAATACTCTCATATCACCCTCTCCTCAAGTCGCTTCACTGGCTCCCGATCCGCTACCGTATACAGTTCAAGCTTCTCCTATTGACCTTCAAGTGCACTCAATCCGCAGCCCCCATTACCTCTCTACCCTCCTCTCCCCCTATGTTCCCACCCGTAACCTCTGCTCTCAGGACAAATCACTCCTATCTGTACCCTTTTCCACCACCGCTAACTCCAGACTCCGCCCCTTGTCGCATCACCTTATGCCTGGAACAGACTTCCCGAACCCATACGCCATGCGCCCTCCCTGCCCATTTTCAAGTCCTTATTCAAAGCCCATCTCTTTTCCCTTGCTTTTGGCGCCTAACCACCCTCCCCATTCATGATACCTACACTGACTACATAGTTTGTTACCTTTAGATTGTAAGCTCTCTCGAGCAGGGACTGTCCTTCCCCATGTTTAAACTTGTACAGCGCTGCGTAACCCTAGCAGCGCTATAGAAATGCTAAGTAGAAGGAGCTGATGGGCTGGGAGGACGTACGAGAAGTTGAAGGACATTGGTCCAGGCTGAAAGAAGCTATAAACAGGGCCACAAACCTTTATGTAAGGAAAGTAAATAAAAGCAAGAGAAAAAGGAAACCGATATGGTTCTCCAAGCAAGTGGCTGAGAAAATAAAGGCTAAAGAGTTCACATTCCAGAAATACAAAAAACTCAAGACGAGGAACACAGGGAGGAATACCGGAGGAAATTGAAAGAAGCCAAGAGAGAGGTACGTCTGGCGAAAGCGCAAGCGGAAGAACAAATGGCTAGAAAGGTAAGGAGGGGTGACAAAAATTTCTTCAGGTATATTAGTGAAAGGAGAATGACTAAAAAGGGAATTGTGAGACTAAAAGATACTGCAAACCGCTATGTACATAATGATGAAGAAAAGGCAAATTTGCTAAATAGATACTTTTGTTCTGTTTTTACTGAAGAAAATCCGGGAGAAAGGACCACGATGGACTGGCAAAAGTTCATTTGAGAATGGAGTGGATATAGCACCGTTCACGGAAGAGAGTGTGTATCAACAACTAGAAAAACTAAAGGTGGACAAAGCCATGGGACCGGATGGGATCCACCCCAGGATATTGAGGGAGCTCAGAGAGGTTCTGGCGGGTCCTCTTAAAGATTTATTTAATAAATCCTTAGAAATGGGAGAGGTTCCGAGGGATTGGAGAACGGTGGAAGTGGTCCCTCTTCACAAAAGTGGTGATAGGGAAAAAGCTGGAAACTACAGGCCGGTAAGCCTCACTTCGATTATTGGTAAAGTAATGGAAGCGATGCTGAAGGAAAGGATAGTGAATTTCCTGGAAGAAAATGAGTTGCAAGATCCGAGACAACATGGTTTTACCAAAGGGAAATCATGCCAAACGAATCTCATTGAATTCTTTGATTGGGTGACTGGAGAATTGAACCGTGGATGTGCTATAGACGTAATCTACTTAGATTTCAGCAAGGCTTTTGACACTGTTCCCCACAGGAGGCTCTTAAATAAACTGGGCTGAAGATAGGACCCGAAGTGGTGAACTGGATTAGGAACTGGTTGACGGACAGGCGCCAGAGGGTGGTGGTGAATGGAGTTTGCTCAGAGGAGGGAAAGGTGAGTAGTGGAGTGCCTCAGGGATCGGTGCTGGGGCCGATTCTGTTCAATATATTTGTGAGTGACATTGCCGAAGGGTTAGAAGGTAAAGTTTGCCTATTTGTGGATAATACTAAGATTTGGAACAGAGTGGACACCCGGGAGGGAGTGGAAAGCATGAAAAGGGATCTGAGGAAGATAGAAGAATGGTCTAAGGTTTGGCAATTAAAATTCAATGCGGAGAAATGCAAAGTGATGCATTTAGGGAGTAGAAATCCAAGAGAGGCGTATGTGTTAGGCGGTGAGAGTCTGCTAGGTATGGATGGGGAGAGGGATCTTGGGGTGATAGTGTCTGAGGATCTGAAGGCGATGAAACAGTGTGACAAGGCGGAGGCTGTACCTAGAAGGTTACTAGGCTGTATAGAGAGAGGTGTTACCAGCAGAAGAAAGGGGGTGTTGATGCCCCTGTACAAGTCGTTGGTGAGGCCCCACCTGGAGTATTGTGTTCAGTTTTGGAGGCCGTATCTTGCTAAGGATGTAAAAAGAATTGAAGCGGTGCAAAGAAAAGCTACGAGGATGGTATGGGATTTGCGTTACAAGACGTATGAGAAGAGACTTGCGGACCTGAACATGTATACCCTGGAGGAAAGAAGAAACAGGGGTGATATGATACAGACGTTCAATATTTGAAAGGTAGTAATCCGCAAATGAACCTTTTCCGGAGATGGGAGGGCGGTAGAACAAGAAGGCATGAAATGAGATTGAAGGGGGTCAGACTCAAGAAGAATGTCAGGAATTTTTTCACGGAGAGGGTGGTGGATGCTTGGAATGTCCTCCCGTGGGAGGTGGTGGAGATGAAAACGGTAACGGAATTCAAACATGCGTGGGATAAACATAAAGGAATCCTGTGCAGAAGGAAGGGATCCTCAGGAGCTTAGCCTAGAATGGGTGGCAGAGCTGGTGGTGGAAGGCGGGACTGGTAGTTGGGAGGCGGGGATAGTGCTGGGCAGACTTATAGGGTCTGTGCACTAAAGAGGACAGTACAAAAAAAAGTAGCACATATGAATTTATCTTCTTGGGCAGACTGGATGGACCGTGCAGGTCTTTTTCTGCCGTCATCTACTATGTATGTTTAATATAGCGCTACAAGGCGTACGCAGCGCTGCACAAACATAGAAAAAGACAGTCCCTGCTCAAAGAGCTTACAATCTAATAGACAAAAAATAAATAAAGTAAGCAAATCAAATCAATTAATGTGAACGGGAAGGAAGAGAGGAGGGTAGGTGGAGGCGAGTGGTTACAAGTGGTTACGAGTCAAAACAATGTTAAAAGCAATGTTCTGTAATTAGGCCTCTGCAGTCACACATACCCAGTGCTGGGAAAGCTGCCAGTTGCATAAGTACTGTTATTGTGATTCCATAAGGTCGTATATAAGTGCAAGGGGGTGTATATTTATTTATTTTAAACATTTAAACTCACACTGTCTAACAATTATAGGTGGGTTGCAAAAAAAACTACATTAATAATACTAAATCAATTGCACTGCTGCATAAAACCATCAAATGTGCTGCAATAACCCACCAGGTCAGTAAGGGCGGCATAGCTATGGGAGTGCCTAGGCCCTTAGTTTATTTATTTTATGATTCGGATTTATTTACCGCCTTTCTGTAAGAATTGATCAAACATAGGCTAGTAGTCTATATTGGAATCTTGACACTAAGCTCTCGTGATAGAATTAGTGCTCAGCATGTGACATTGGGTCATACGTGGAGCCTGTTGGAATGTATTGTATTTTACATGCATTGCCTGTCACCTATTATTTCTCTGTGATTACTCTGTGACCTCTGATGTGAATTACTTAGAGAGGTCACACTGCTATGCAACTTCCTGTGGGGGTCAGATACAGCACATGCAGCACATGGAGCACATGGAGCTCATGATCTCTCCTAACCTGAGAGGATCTATGGTGGTGTGAGCATCCATTACCATCTAAGCACATGGAAGGAGCTGATAAGACAAATGTATAGATATGTAAATATAAGCCTGTCTGATTATAATCTAACTACAAACTGTGAGTAAACAGATGTTTTGTTACTTCAACTTTAAAGTGACTCAGCAGTGAATTATTCAGGGGTGAATGAGAGAGAGATGAAGAAAGAAATTAACATTTCTAAAGCTGAAGCTGTGTGTACTAAAATCTGCTAATTATTTACTACAAATAATCCAACAAAAGGGTTATGGGCCCAGGGGCCAGGAATTGAAAAAGAAGAGAAATATTACCAGGCAGAGAAAAAAAGGCCACATTTTTCTCTTAAGTTTTAAAGGAAAGATTCAGTCTGTCTCTCTCTCCCCCCACACAGCAGACAGAAGGCTAAGAAAATGGCTGAGGGAAGAAATTCACCATTTTTCTATTCTCTCAAGGTGCCTAAATTAACTGAGTTTAATTATCGGCAGTGGGAACTAAGATTCATGTCTCCTTCGAGCAAAAAGATTAAATATGCTTAGACCAAGACAGAACAGCTGAAAATATGGCTGAATGGGACAATGCAAACTATTATGTGAAGTGCATGCTTTTGGAAGCTCTCTCAGAGAAACAAGCCATATTAGTGGAGGGAAAAGATACACCAAAGGACATTTATATAAACTGAGAACTATGTATGCAACTACATATGCAAAGCAGCAACCAATTTGGTTGGCAGAGTTGAATGAAACCAAATTAAGGGATAAAAGTAAATGTAATGATCACATTATGCATCTTATGTCTTCATTTCAAAAGCTAGAACTTTCTGGAATTCCCATGTGTGATGCATTGAAAAGAGCATTTCTTTTTACCTCACTATCAAAGAAGTTTGATGTTTTTAGGTCTGTAAATGAGGCCATTGAAGGGCAATCTTTTGAACAGGCAACATCAAAACTAAGGCAGGAATGCATAATAAATGATTCTGAGGAGATGTGTTCTCAAAGCAAGTCAGAGAGAAATGAAAAATTTCTTGGCAAAGAACAGAGGAAGGTGGAGCTATGGGAAAACTCCACCCAAGGGCAAGCTGATTTGCTACTTATGTGGAAAGGAGGGACATGTATCTAAATGGTGTAAGGAAACACAAAACACTCCCTCTAGCTCACCTAAGCCAATGGAACTAAAGAATTTTCAAACCAGGAAATGTATGAAGGACAAAGATAAACACAAGGGCTTTCTAATGGCAGAAAATCTTTGACTATGGTAAATAATAATTCAAATGAAAGTACTTGGATTTTGGATTCAGGGAGCACATGCCATTTAACCAATTGTAAGAATTTCTTTCAGGAAATGTGTCCAGAGGAAGGTATTCTTAAAACTGCAAACGCAGGGACTGCTAAGATCCAAGCAAAAGGTATTGGATTCTTAAAATGCAAAGTGTCTAATGAAGTTAAAGAAATTCCTGTAAGTGATGTCTTGTATATTCCCCAAGCAGTTTGCAATATGCTTAGTGTATCTACATTAGATAAGAAGGGATTTGTGATTCATTTTGAAAACAGTAAGTGCACAATCTCTAAAAATGATGAAGTGTATGCTGAAGCTTTTATGCATAATGATGTTTATAAGCTGAACATTTCAGGTGAAGCCTCACATATGGCGCAAGTAAGGAAGAATGATGGCAAATGTAGTCTGGAAATCTGGCACCGCCGCCTGGGACATCGTGATTCTAAAGTGATCCAGGATCTTTACAGTAAGCAACTGGCCACCGGCATTCAGATAAGTGCAGATGCTGGTAAAATGGAGAAATGCATAGACTGTGTTACTCAAAAAGGTGTGAGACCCTCATTTCCTGCATACACAGGAAATAGGAGTAATAAAGTGCTGGACTTAATACACAGTGACTTATGTGGACCGTTTAATATCCCATCATTGGGAAATAACAGATTTGTGCTAATATTCTTGGATGATTTCTCTAGATATTGTGTGGCCTATTTGCTGAAAGAAAAAAGTCAAGTCACAGACATACTGAAGAAATACGTAGCCATGGTGAGCAATAAATTTGAAAGAAAACCAAAGGTTCTTCAGACCGACAATGGTGGTGAGTTCACTTCACAAAGCATGCGCACATTTCTAGAACAAGAAGGCATTCAACATATCACAACAGTAGCTTATACACCAGAGCAAAATTCTGTTGCAGAGAGAAAATTTAGGTCACTTGTGGAAATGACCAGATGTATGCTGTCAGATAGCAATCTCCCTAAAAGACTATGGGGGGAAGCCATTCTCACAGCAGTGTACCTACAAAACAGAATGCCAACTAAAGGCGCTGAGCGCACACCACATGAGACATGGCATGGTAGGAAGCCAAACCTGTCACACATAAGAACATTTGGAAGTACAGCATATGCTCATATACCAAAGCAAAGAAGGCATAAGCTGGATTCCACAACAGAAAGGGGCATTTTAGTTGGCTATACTCCAGGACACAAAGGATATAGAATTTTGAATCTGAAAACTGGCATTGTTGGCATAAGACATGTTACATATTTTGATGAAAACAAAAGGGTTGATAAAGGCTGGATTATCCCAGATGAGCCTTATCATCCAGAATATGAAACTAGAACCATAATAGACATGCCAGTGTATATAAATGCCATACCAAGGCAGATGTCTGAAAGCAACTCATCTGTATCTAACGAGGAACAGGCAGAGGAAGCAGACACAGAAAGGATCATTGAAGAAGACAGTACAGTTGGAGAAGGGGAATCAATTGGAGAAGGACTCTCAGATTTAGAGGATGCGGAAAGGTCGGACCAACCTGTTGTCAGACGCTCATCCAGGGAAAACAAAGGTGTTCCACCCCCAAGACTGTCTTACCTAACAAAGTCAGCAGAAGCTCAAGAGCCCTTAACATGGGATGAGATTGAGAAAATGCCAGCAGAAGAAGCTGCTGAATGGCATAAAGCTGCACAAGAAGAAATTGATGCATTGGATAAAAATAATACTTGGATTCTTACAAAATTACCTCCTGGCAAGAAAGCTATAGGATGCAAATGGGTATTCAAGTTAAAAAGGAATGCACAAGGAAAAGTGGAAAGGTATAAAGCCAGATTAGTGGCAAAGGGATATCTTCAAAATATGGAGAAGATTTTGATGAAGTGTTTGCACCTGTAGTGAAACACACGACAATCAGAACACTTCTGAGCATTGCAGTCTCAAAAGGCATGCAAGTCAAACACATTGATGTGAAAACAGCGTTTCTTCATGGAGAAATAACTGAAGACTTGTACATGGAACAGCCAACAGGTTCATAAATACAAAACAAAGACAGCTAGTGTGTAAATTAAACAAAGGTCTTTGTGGATTAAAGCAAAGTGCAGAATGTTGGAATGAAAAATTGCATGAAATATTGACAAATTTAGGATTTAAGCAAGGTGAAGCAGATAAATGCTTGTACACTAGGTGCACAAATGGACAATATGCATACATTTTTGCTTTGTTGATGATCTGCTCATTGCAAGCAAAAGTGAGCAAGAGTACAAGGACATTGTAAAATGTTTAAACCACAATGTTGAGATAAAAGAACTTGGTAATGTGTCATACTATCTTGGTATAGAAATTGAGAAACAAAATGATGGTTCTTATCTTCTAAGCCAGAAGCAGAAAATAAATGAGCTTATTGAAAGTTTAGGTATGCAAGATGCCCAAGTTGTAAGCACTCCCATGATCACTGATTTTCTGAAGGATGAAACAGTAAGAGAACCTTTACCAGATAACATCCAATATAGATCAGCCATAGGTAAGCTTTTATATCTAGCTACCACATACAGGGCTGATATAGCAAATGCAGTAGGAATTTTGAGCAGAAGGGTCAGCTCACCTACCAAATCAGATTGGACTGCAGTTAAAAGGATGGTAAGGTATTTAAAGGGTACCATTGATTGTAAATTAAAGATTTCAGCCAATAGTAATCCAAAAACTAATATGTTACTGTGATTCAGATTGGGCAGGGGATCATTCTGATTATAAATCCACAAGTGGATATGTGTTTATGTATGGAAATGTACAAATTTCATGGGCCAGTCATAAACAAAGTATTGTGAGTCTGTCTTCTACAGAAGCTGAATATGTGGCCGTATCGGAAGCGTGCAGAGAACTGATGTGGATTGAAAAACTTTTGCTGGATTTTGGAATAGCTGAAAAGAGACCAATCCAGATAATGGAAGATAATCAGAGCTGCATCCGACTGTCACAGAATGACAAGGTTCAGTCACGCACCAAGCACATCGCAACGAAATACCACAACGTGCGAGAGTTGGCGAAAGAAGGGGTCATCAGTCTACACTATTGTCACACCAGTGAGATGACAGCTGACATCATGACCAAACCGTTACCCAGAGAACATTTTGTGAATCTGCGTATAAAGCTTGGACTTTGTATGAATAAATAATTGCATGACAGTTATGCATGAGAAGGGGTTTGTTGGAATGTATTGTATTTTACATGCATTGCCTGTCACCTATATTTCTCTGTGATTACTCTGTGACCTCTGATGTGAATTACTTAGAGAGGTCACACTGCTATGCAACTTCCTGTGGGGGTCAGATACAGCACATGCAGCACATGGAGCACATGGAGCTCATGATCTCTCCTAACCTGAGAGGATCTATGGTGGTGTGAGCATCCATTACCATCTAAGCACATGGAAGGAGCTGATAAGACAAATGTATAGTAATATGTAAATATAAGCCTGTCTGATTATAATCTAACTACAAACTGTGAGTAAACAGATGTTTTGTTACTTCAACTTTAAAGTGACTCAGCAGTGAATTATTCAGGGGTGAATGAGAGAGAGATGAAGAAAGAAATTAACATTTCTAAAGCTGAAGCTGTGTGTACTAAAATCTGCTAATTATTTACTACAAATAATCCAACAGAGCCCAGTTACAGAATCCACACCATGGTGTCCATCCTATGTTGCACTGTAGTTGTCTGTGTCAGTTTGCAGGACTATCTTATCCCATACTTACTGTGGTAATCAACAAACTCTTCCCACTGCAGCTCCTTGTGACTCTGGGCAAGTCACTTAGCCCTCCATTGCCCCTGGTACAAAATAAGTACCTGAATATATGTAAACCGCTTTGAATGTAGTTGCAAAAACCTCAGAAAGGCAGTATATCAAGTCCCATTTCCCTTTCCCTTATGACATCACAATATCAGAAGTGAGCCAAGGCAATCAAGCCATTGTGACATCACTGATGAGGTTGGCTCTTATTGGTGAAATGAGGCATTATGACATCACAGTATCAGCTCCAGTGGAGGAGTAGCCTAGTGGTTAGTGCACTGGACTTTGATCCTGGGGAACTGTATTGGGCAATCAAGCCATTGTGACATCACTGATGAGGTTGGCTCTTATTGGTGGAAGGAGTGGAGGAGTAGCCTAGTGGTTAGTGCAGTGGATTTGATCCTGGGGAACTGAGTTCGATTCCCACTGCAGCTCCTTGTGACTCTGGGCAAGTCACTTAACCCTCCATTGCCCCTGGTACAAAATAAGTACCTGAATATATGTAAACTGCTTTGAATGTAGTTGCAAAATACTCAGAAAGGCGGTATATCAAGTCCCATTTCCCTTCCCCTTATGACATCACAGTATCAGAAGTGAGCCAAGGCAATCAAGCCATTGTGACATCACTGATGAGGTTGGCTCTTATTGGTGGAAGGAGTGGAGGAGTAGCCTAGTGGTTAGTACAGTGGACTTTAAGCCATTGTGACATCACTGATGAGGTTGGCTCTTATTGGTGGAAGGAGTGGAGGAGTAGCCTAGTGGTTAGTGCAATGGACTTTAAGCCATTGTGATATCACTGATGAGGTTGGCTCTTATTGATGGAAGGAGTGGAGGAGTAGCCTAGTGGTTAGTGCAGTGGACTTTGATCCTGGGGAACTGAGTTCGATTCCCACTGCAGCTCCTTGTGACTCTGGGCAAGTCACTTAACCCTCTATTGCCCCTGGTACAAAATAAGTACCTGAATATATGTAAACTGCTTTGAATGTAGTTGCAAAAACCTCAGAAAGGCGGTATATCAAGTCCCATTTCCCTTCCCCTTATGACATCACAGTATCAGAAGTGAGCCAAGGCAATCAAGCCATTGTGACATCACTGATGAGGTTGGCTCTTATTGGTGGAATGAGGCATTATGACATCACAGTATCAGCTCCAGTGGAGGAGTAGCCTAGTGGTTAGTGCACTGGACTTTGATCCTGGGGAACTGTATTGGGCAATCAAGCCATTGTGACATCACTGATGAGGTTGGCTCTTATTGGTGGAAGGAGTGGAGGAGTAGCCTAGTGGTTAGTGCAGTGGACTTTGATCCTGGGGAACTGAGTTCGATTCCCACTGCAGCTCCTTGTGACTCTGGGCAAGTCACTTAACCTGCCATTGCCCCTGGTACAAAATAAGTACCTGAATATATGTAAACCGCTTTGAATGTAGTTGCAAAAACCTCAGAAAGGCGGTATATCAAGTCCCAGTTCCCTTCCCCTCTTCCCCCTTTCCCTTATGATCACAATATCTGAAGTGAGCCAAGTATTGGGCAATCAAGCCATTGTGACATCATTGATGAGGTTGGCTCTTATTGGTGGAATGAGTGGAGGAGTAGCCTAGTGGTTAGTGCAGTGGACTTTGATCCTGGGGAACTGAGTTCGATTCCCACTACAGCTCCTTGTGACTCTGGGCAAGTCACTTAGCCCTCCATTGCCCCTGGTCCAAAATAAGTGCCTGAATATATGTAAAACGCTTTGAATGTAGTTGCAAAAACCTCAGAAAGGCGGTATATCAAGTCCCAGTTCCCTTTCCCTATTTGAGATTCGACATGGAATGTTGCTACTATTTGAGATTCCGTTGTTACTATTTGAGATTCCGTTGCTTCTATCTGAGATTCTGCGTGGAATGTTGCTAGTTGAGGAGTTGCCTAGTGGTTAGTGCAGCAGACTTTGCGCCTGGGGAATTGAGTTCAATTCCCACTGCAGCTTCTTGTGACTCTAGGCAGGTCACTTAACCCTCCATTGCCCCTGGTACAAAATAAGTACCTGAATATATGTAAACCGCTTTGAATGTAGTTGCAAAAACCTCAGAAAGGCAGTATATCAAGTCCCAGTTCCCTTCCCCCCTTTCCCTTATGACATCACAATATCAGAAGTGAGCCAAGTATCGGGCAATCAAGCCATTGTGACATCACTGATGAGGTTGGCTCTTATTGGTGGAATGAGGCATTATGACATCACAGTATCAGCTCCAGTGGAGGAGTAGCTTAGTGGTTAGTGCAGTGGACTTTGATCCTGGGGAACTGAGTTCGATTCCCACTGCAGCTCCTTGTGACTCTGGGCAAGTCACTTAGCCCTCCATTGCCCCTGGTACAAAATAAGTACCTGAATATATGTAAACCGCTTTGAATGTAGTTGCAAAAAAACACAGACACACACACAGAAAGGCAGTATATCAAGTCCCATTCCCTTTACATTTCTTGCAGCTGCTCTATCTCAGGTGGAGAGAGACTGAACATGTCCTGATATTAGGTAAGAAAGTGCTCAGCCTGTCCAATAAAAGTAGCATCTCGCATGCACACTTGACTTCACTAGTCTAAAATGCAATGACTGCACCAAAGAACTTCTGTTTATTACGAGGCCCGATAGCCACTCTCTCTTCTAACTTCTGCACGAGCAGGGCTGCCGAGAGACTGGGCTGGGCCCCCGGCCCCGCCCCCACTGCCACCCCCAGGTTCCCTCCCTGAGGGGACCCAGCGCCACAGTCCCACCCGCCTCCGCCACCGGGCCCCTTCCACCCGAACCCCCGCCAGCAGAAGTGCTGTCTTCTGACCGCGCGTGCGCGGCCCACACAGACGCCCTCCTCCCAGCTGATTTTCACTGTACTCTGCAGGGCTTCTGTGCTTCTGACGTCCTGCGAAGATCAGCTGAGAGGAGGGCGTCTGTGTGGGCCGCGCACGCTGGAGTCAGAAGTCAGCACTTCTGCTGGCCGGGGTTCGGGTGGAAGGGGCCCGGTGGCGGGTGGGACTGTGGCGCCAGGCCCCCCTTGGAGGCCCGGGCCCTGGGAATTTTGTCCCCCCTGTCCCCCCCTCTCAGTGGCCCTGTGCACGAGCATTTTTCTGAACCAGCCCGATTCTCTCAGTGAGCTAACATTTCTAATCACTTGCAGCCACGTAACCTTTCCAACAGTTTTCTCATTTGGCTAGAGAGATGTGGTAGCCGTGTTAGTCCACTCTTAAAGGTAATCAATAGAAATTAAACAAAATAAAACATGGAAAAGAAAATAAGATGATACCTTTTTTATTGGACATAACTTAATACATTTCTTGGGATATGCATAAAGGAATCCTGTGCAGTAGGAATGGATCCTCAGAAGCTTAGCCAAAATTGGGTGGCGGAGCAGGTGGGGGAAGAGAGGTTGGTGGTTGGGAGACAGGGATAGTGCTGGGCAGACTTATACAGTCTGTGCCAGAGCCGGTGGTTGGAAGGCGGGGCTGGTGGTTGGGAGGCGGGGATAGTGCTGGGCAGACTTATACGGTCTGTGCCAGAGCCGGTGATGGGAGGCGGGAAATACTGCTGGGCAGACTTATACGGTCTGTACCAGAGCCGGTGATGGGAGGCGGGACTGGTGGTTGGGAGGCGGGAAATACTGCTGGGCAGACTTATACGGTCTGTGCCCTGAATAAGGCAGGTACAAATCAAGGTAAGGTATACACATATGAGTTTATCTTGTTGGGCAGACTGGATGGACCATGCAGGTCTTTTTCTGCCGTCATCTACTATGTTACTATGTTCCTCCAGCTATGCTCCTTTCTCAGCCACTTTGCAGCACGGCAGTGGCGTAGCCACAGGTGGGCCTGGGTGGGCCAGTGCCCATCCACTTAGGGCTCAGGCCCACCCAACAGCAGCACACATTTTGCAGTAGCTGGTGGAGAACACAAGCTCTACCAGCTGAAGACTTCCCCCTGATGGTAATGAAAACGCTACTCTCCACGTTCAGTTTTCAGTGCATGCCTGGTGCAGACTGCAAAGGTGGAAAGAAACATTTTCCTGCCAGCTGAGATGTCTTTTGGTGGTGGGGAGGGGGAGAGAACATTTGGTGCCCACCCACTTCTTGCCTGGGCCCACCCAAAATCTGTTGTCTGGCTACGCCCCTGCAGCACGCCCTCCACAAACGTCTTCAAATCTGTGGGATACGAGAAAAATAGGGTTTTGTTGTCATGGACGACTCGCACTTTGGCAGGTTAGAAGATTGCAAACCCACTCCTTTACTGAACAGGTGCTTGCAGTGCTGGCCCATTTGTGCTGGGGTACTATTTTGCTGGGGTTTGCTCGTTATTTAACAGCGGTGGGGACGGAGCCGAAGAGACCCACGTCTGTTCAGCTGTGCAGCATCACCTGACCTCCCCGTGAGCTGGCTTTTAAAACGCCGTCGTCGTGCTGCTGCTGGTGGGCGTTCAGTTGGGCTGTGGAAGTCCTAAACGGAGCTGGTTCCCTCTGTTGTGGCTGGTGAATGGTCCTCGCTGTCCCTGGGTTCGCAAGGCTGTGTACTTCTCGGGCTCAGGAGCAAGTAGCATTAAACTGACAAAGTCGAGTGCTGCTGTTACAGCAGACCAAGTCTCTTTTTATTTCAAAAAGCATTTTATGGTTTTAAAAATTCAATCTTAATTTTTGTGCAGGAAAATTTCAGTATGATTTGTTTAAGATGCCTTAGCTGCAGTGCAATTGATTTAGTAATACTGAGGTAGTTTTTTGTAACCCACCTAGAATTTTTAGGTTGTGAGGATTTAAAATAAATAAATATACACCCCCTTTGCACTTATGCACGACATTATGCACGGAAGTGGCAGTTTTCTCAGCACATACATGTATGACTGTAGGGGACTACTTACAGCAATGTACTATGCTAATAAATCTCACTCTTGGCATCTCTTCCAGTTCTGCTCCTCTATCTCATTTATACATCTGGCTTCAACACATCCTTCCTTCACTTAATAGCATCAGTCATGATGTCACTGTGTCCTGTTCTCACGGAAAGGCAGAATCGGTTATAGGATACTGGAATATGCACAAGGTTTGGTACTTGGACTGTCCAAGATCTCACAGATGAGGGTACAAGGTGAGCTGTCAGCTGAGATCCTGGCCAGAGACGGAGGGATATTCACAGTATATTGTGATTGAGTACAGAGTTCCCTACCTACCTTCCTTTGAGCACTGTAGCCATGAAGATCGCAGTTGTCTTCCTGGTGGTGGCTCTGAGCTGCTGCTATCATGGTAAGTAACCTTTAAACTATTACAGAAATCTCCATATTTACTAAAGTCTGAACATTCACAGCTCCTTCGCTCCTCTGCAGATCAAGCCAGAATTTCCTCAGCCTTGCAGTTTATTCTGTGTAATAAAGCCAGCACAGAGGGAGATAATCTTTATATATCTAAATTACATCCACAAATTACACCAACACATGTAAAAATGTATTACATGGTACTGAAGCTGATTCTGGAAACCTATTACATAAATGAATGTAGGTCTTTATGTTAAACTAGGCTTTTCCCATAGGCCCCTGTTATAAGATCAGGCCCGAAGAGGTTAACTGTATAATACTACTACTATTACTACTTGACATTTCTAAAGCACTACTAGGGTTACGCAGCGCTGTACAATTTAACATAGAAGGACAGTCCCTGCTCAAAGAGCTTACAATCTAAAGGACAAAATATGCAGTCAGTCAAATTGGGGCAGTCGAGATTTCCTGAAAGGTAAAAAAGGTTAAGTGCCGAAAGCAACATTGAAGAGATGGGCTTTGAGATGGGTAGGGAGGGGGCTTGGCGTAGGGGCTCAGGAAGTTTATTTCACGCATAGGGTGAGGCAAGGCAGAATGGGCGGAGCCTGGAGTTGGCGGTGGTGGAGAAGGGTAACTTATAATTAACCTTAATAGCAACTTTTCATGTACAAACAACAAATATTATCATAAAATTTAAAGCAACTGAACTGAATGTCGGAGTCTCATTTCAAAACTAGAGGCCAACCGAAACCTGGATTCTCAGTTTTGACCCAGACCAAATCAGCAGCCAAATTTTGCTGATTGGTGAAAATGGCACCTCCGCTACCTGTAGAGACTGGGTTCCAACAGGCCAGGCAGGCCACCCGCCCATCCCAGCCCTCACACACTGGAAGAAAGTGAATGCCGCTGAGCTGCCCCCTCCCCTGCCACTTGAAGGCCCTGCCCTGGTGGTCTAGTGGTCTCTTCAGGGCAAGAGCTACGACAGTCACTGCTGCCCCTGTTGGTGCCTCCATAAAAATGGCTGCCAAGAGTTCCTGCCTGAGACTGTCACCAGGACAGTTAAAGGTAGGCCCGGGGAGGGCCTTTGGGTGGTTGGCTGTACAGGTACTACTCTCCTCTGGGGGAACAGGCGGGGACCTGGTCTCTGCAGGGTGGAGGGGGGCAGTGGCGGTGGCAACCCACTTGCATTTTCGACCTAAACTTCAACTTGGATTTCGGGCCGATTTCAGTGCCAAAACCAAAACTGAAAATTGTTGGAATAATGTATTGTATTTAACATGCATTGTCTGTCAGCAATGTTTTTCTCTGTGATTACTCTGTGACCTCTGATGTGAATTACCTAGAGAGGTCACAGCTATGCAACTTCCTGTGGGGGTTAGGCACAGCACATGGAGCTCAATGATATCTCCTAACCTGAGGATCTATGGTGTGAGCATCCATTACCATCTAAGCACATGGAAAGAGCTGATAATCCAAATGTATAGTATTATGTATATATAAGCCTGTCTGAATATAATCTAACTACAAACTGTGAGTAAACAGATGTTTTGTTACTTCAACTTTAAAGTGACTCAGCAGTGAATTATTCTGGGGTGTATGTGAGAGAGATGAAGAAAAGAAATTAACATTTCTAAAGCTGAAGCTGTGTGTATAAAATCTGCTAATTATTTACTACAAATAATCCAACAAAAGGGTTATGGGCCCAGCCCAGGAATTGAAAAAGGGAGAAATATTACCAGGCAGTGAAAAAGCCAAATTTTTCTCTTAAGTTTTAAAAGAAAGATTCAGTCTGTCTCTCTCTCCCCCCACACACCAAACAGAAGGCAAGGCTAAGAAATGGCTGAGGGAGGAAATTCACCATTTTTCTACTCTCTCAAGGTGCCTAAATTAACTGAATTTAATTATCAGCAGTGGGAACTAAGATTCAGATGTCTCCTTCAAGCAAAGAAATTAAATATATGCTTAGACCAAAACAGAACAGCTGAAAATATGGCTGAATGGGACAATGCAAACTTATGTGAAGTGCATGTTTTTGGAAGCTCTCTCAGAGAAACAAGCCATATTAGTGGAGGGAAAAGATACACCAAAGGACATCTTATATAAACTGAGAACTATGTATGCAACTACATATGCAAAACAGCAACCAATTTGGTTGGCAGAGTTGAATGAAACCAAATTAAGGGATAAAAGTAAATGTAATGATCACATTATGCATCTTATGTCTTCATTTCAAAAGCTAGAACTTTCTGGAATTCCCATGTGTGATGCATTGAAAAGAGCATTTCTTTTTACCTCACTATCAAAGAAGTTTGATGTTTTTAGGTCTGTAAATGAAGCCATTGAAGGGCAATCTTTTGAACAGGCAGCATCAAAACTGAGGCAGGAATGCATAATTAATGATTCTGAGGAGATGTGTTCTCAAAGAAAGTCAGAGAGAAATGAAACAAATTTCTTGGCAAAGAACAGAGGAAGGCGGAGCTATGGGAAAACTCCACCCAAGGGCAAGCTGATTTGCTATTCATGTGGAAAGGAGGGACATGTATCTAAATGGTGTAAGGAAACACAAAACACCCCCTCTAGCTCACCTAAGCCAATGGAACAAAAGAATTTTCCAAGCAGAAAATGTATGAAAGACAATGATAAACATAAGGGCTTTCTAATGGTAGAAAAATCTTTGACTATGGTAAATAATAATTCAAATGAAAGTACTTGGATTTTGGATTCGGGGAGCACATGCCATTTAACCAATTGTAAGGATTTCTTTCAGGAAATGTGTCCAGAAGAAGGTATTCTTAAAACTGCAAACGCAGGGACTGCTAAGATCCAAGCAAAAGGCATTGGATTCTTAAAATGCAAAGTGTCTAATGAAGTTAAAGAAATTCCTGTAAGTGATGTCTTGTATATTCCCCAAGCAGTTTGCAATATGCTTAGTGTATCTACATTAGATAAGAAGGGATTTGTGATTCATTTTGAAAACAGTAAGTGCACAATCTCTAAAAATGATGAAGTGTATGCTGAAGCTTTTATGCATAATGATGTTTATAAACTGAGCATTTCAGGTGAAGCCTCACATATGGCGCAAGTAAGGAAGAATGATGGTAAATGTAGTCTGGAAATCTGGCATCGCCGCCTGGGACATCGTGATTTTAAGGTGATCCAGGATCTTTACAGTAAGCAACTTGCCACAGGCATTCAGATAAGTGCAGATACTGGTAAAATGGAGAAATGCATAGACTGTGTTACTCAAAAAGGTGTGAGACCCTCATTTCCTGCATACACAGGAAATAGGAGTAATAAAGTACTGGACTTAATACACAGTGACTTATGTGGACCGTTTAATATCCCATCATTGGGAAATAACAGATTTGTGTTAATATTCTTGGATGATTTCTCTAGATACTGTGTGGCCTATTTGCTGAAAGAAAAAAGTCAAGTCACAGACATGCTGAAGAAATACGTAGCCATGGTGAGCAATAAATTTGAAAGAAAACCAAAGGTTCTTCAGACCGACAATGGTGGTGAGTTCACTTCACAAAGCATGCGCACATTTCTAGAACAAGAAGGCATTCAGCATATCACAACAGTAGCTTATACACCAGAGCAAAATTGTGTTGCAGAGAGAAAATTTAGGTCACTTGTGGAAATGACCAGGTGTATGCTGTCAGATAGCAATCTCCCTAAAAGACTATGGGGGGAAGCCATTCTCACAGCAGTGTACCTACAAAACAGAATGCCAACTAAAGCGCTGAGCGCACACCACATGAGACATGGCATGGTAGGAAGCCAAACCTGTCACACATAAGAACATTTGGAAGCACAGCATATGCTCATGTACCAAAGCAAAGAAGGCATAAGCTGGATTCCACAACAGAAAGGGGCATTTTAGTTGGCTATGCTCCAGGACACAAGGATATAGAATTTGAATCTGAAAACTGGCATTGTTGGCATAAGACATGTTACATATTTGATGAAAACAAAAGGGTTGATAAAGGCTGGATTATCCCAGATGAGCCTTATCATCCAGAATATGAAACTAGAACCATAATAGACATGCCAGTGTATATAAATGCCATACCAAGGCAGATGTCTGAAAGCAACTCATCTGTATCTAATGAGGAACAGGCAGAGGAAGCAGACACAGAAAGGATCATTGAAGAAGACAGTACAGTTGGAGAAGGGGAATCAATTGGAGAAGGACTCTCAGATTTAGAGGATGCGGAAAGGTCAGACCAACCTGTTGTCAGACGCTCATCCAGGGAAAACAAAGGTGTTCCACCCCCAAGACTGTCTTACCTAACAAAGTCAGCAGAAGCTCAAGAGCCCTTAACATGGGATGAGATTGAGAAAATGCCAGCAGAAGAAGCTGAATGGCGTAAAGCTGCACAAGAAGAAATTGATGCATTGGATAAAAATAAAACTTGGATTCTTACAAAATTACCTCCTGGCAAGAAAGCTATAGGATGCAAATGGGTATTCAAGTTAAAAAGGAATGCACAAGGAAAAGTGGAAAGGTATAAAGCCAGATTAGTCGCAAAGGGATATCTTCAAAAATATGGAGAAGATTTTGATGAAGTGTTTGCACCTGTAGTGAAACACACGACAATTAGAACACTTCTGAGCATTGCAGTCTCAAAAGGCATGCAAGTCAACCACATTGATGTGAAAACAGCATTTCTTCATGGAGATATAACTGAAGACTTGTACATGGAACAGCCAACAGGTTTCATAAATACAAAACAAAGACAGCTAGTGTGTAAATTAAACAAAGGTCTTTATGGACTAAAGCAAAGTGCAAATGTTGGAATGACAAATTGCATGAAATATTGACAAATTTAGGATTTAAGCAAGGTGAAGCAGATAAATGCTTGTACACTAGGTGCAGAAATGGACAATATGCATACATTTTAGCTTTTGTTGATGATCTGCTCATTGCAAGCGAAAGTGAGC